>NC_091568.1:5039885-5064885 GCF_042767895.1 Penaeus vannamei
GCAAATGAGCCCATGATTCATGCAAATGCTGATCCTCGAAGCTGAAAAAGGAAACCGCAATTGCACGCCCGGAATTACGTTGATAAGCTCGGCAGACGCGCCCCGCCTCGGCCATCACGTACGCGCAGATAATTGCGGTGTGACGTCACAACGTTTGTATTCCTATTAGTCGTAACCGAGGAGGAAATTCAGCGGGCGTGGGAGGAATAACAGTAAAGACTATAAAGCACGGTTACAGCCTCTTCACAATGCAAGCACAGTTATGTATCTGTGTATGGCTAAGTGTGCATATATGTCCATGTGTATCTATGTGTATTTGCGGGTGCGTGCGTGTTGCATCTATTGCGTGCGCATGCTTCGTCTTCAGCAAGAGTAACGCCGCCATCACTCTATCCAGCGACCATCTGTCTCCCATCCCCTAACCACTCAGAAAGACCATCTCCCAACCTCACAGCGAACCCCCCCCCCCCCCTCGCCCATTAGCACAACACAAATACTCATAATGTTACTTTGCAAAATCCTTCCGCCCACATTCCTCGACCGAAAGCCCCGAGCACCAAGAATGGAAGAAGGGCGTGGGCGGGGGAGGGGGATGGAGGGGGGGGGGGGGTTGTAATAACCCGCCAAGGAAGCTAAAAGTGAAGCGCTGCCTGGAGCTCCTTGCCGCCTCCCCTCCCCCCTTAAGCTCTCTTTTCTTTCACCGCCGCCGCTCGCTTCTCGCTTCTCTCTCTCTCTCTCTCTCTTTCTCTCATCTCCTCCCATCCTCTATTCCAGTTCCCTCTCTCTATCCTCCTCCTCCTCCTCCTCCTCCTCCGTCTCTCTCCCTCTCCCTCTCCCTCCCTCTCCCTCTCCCCCTCCCTCTTCCCATCCCCATCCCTCTCCCAACCCCCTTCTCCCTCTCCAAACCAAACACCCCTTAACCTCACATCTGTTTACATAAAACACGCAGGCGCGCACACCGCAACCTACCCTTCGGAGTGGAACACAAATCTACTCAGATATGCAGTCACAGCGTCTTCATCGAAAGCACCGGAACGCCTTGAAGACAAAACCGATTCCATTCGACAAGAAAACGAGAAATAACACAATACCCAACCTGATAACGTATAAAAACCGTTCGTATTTCCGGCGCAGGAGCAAAAAAAAAAAAAAAAAAAAAAAAAAATAAAAAAAAAAAAAAAAAAAAAAAAAAAAAAAAAAAAAAAGAACAATGCAAGCAATCAAGCAAAAAAAAAAAAAAAAAAGACAAGCACGCCCGGACCAAAACCAAAAGCCAGAGACCACGGGCGAGCACAACCGAAAACGACGCCGTTGAATACACGCACGGTAAATCCACACGCACAAGCACCACCCACAAACGCACCCCCCTCCCCCCTTTCCCCCAATCACCCCCCCCCCCGCAAGCACCCACACCCGGGTCTTTGTCGGTGTCAGTCATCCAGGCGGTCAAACACGTCCTTTCACCCGCCATCTTCACCTATCAGGTAACGGGTGGGCGGGGTGGGCGGGGAGGGCGGGGTGAAGAAGCGGAGGGTGAGGGAAGGGGGAGGGGGAGGGGCAAGGGGATATGGGGAGAAGTAGGGGGGCCGTTGTGATGTGGGGGGTAAGGGATTCATGGGGGATAGGTGGGGTGGATACTAGGTATATAAGGGGTATGTAAAGGGATAGGCAAGATGGGCACGGGTTAAACAGGGTAGGTAAGGGGTACCAAAGATGGGTATGGGATAAGAGGTAAAAGCAGTAGGTAGGATGGGTAAGAGAAACGAGGTAAAAAGGGATGGGTAAGGGGTACGAAGTAGAATAGAGTACCAAAGACAGGTCAGAAGTAAGAGCCAAAAGAGGTACCAAAAGACAGGTCAGGGCTACGAGGTACAAGGGATAATACGTACCCTGAGTAAAATGAATACCTGGAGCGAGTAAGGCGAACAAGAAAGTAAAGCGAGAGAGAGAGAGAGAGAGAGAGAGAGAGAGAGAGAGAGAGAGAGAGAGAGAGAGAGAGAGAGAGAGAGAGAGAGAGAGAGAGAGAGAGAGAGAGAGAGAGAAAGAGAGAAAGAGAAGAGAGAGAGAGAGAGAGAGAGAGAGAGAGAGAGAGAGAGAGAGAGAGAGAGAGGAGAGAGAGAGAGAGAGAGAGAGAGAGAGAGAGAGAGAGAGAGAGAGAGAGAGGGGGGGGATGAAAAGAAAACGCCCCACACGCCCCAAGGGTACGATGCGAAAACACGAAAAGGTGCGAAGAAAAATAAAAGTAAAAGAGTTAGCACGGACGAAGAGAGAGAGAGAACGGATGTCGACGGAACCGGGTAGGCAGACAGACAGACACAAACAAAAACAAACCCAAAACTCAAAGACACACACATACACGCTCTAGGTATACATACACACATGCACAATACAAACACACGTCCATATTATGTGTGTGTGTGTGCTGTAAACAAGTAATAACGATGGTCTAAGACTAAGGGAATGAGGATTGGAGAGAGCGGGAGGGGAGGGGAGGGGAGGGGGAGCCGCAGGGAGATAGGAGGAGGAAAGGAGTGGGAGGGGAAGGGGAGAAAGGGAAGGAGGAAGGTGGAGAGGGAAGAAAAAAAATGAGGGGAGGGGGGAGGAGGGGACGGAAAGGGAGAGAGAGCGTGCGTGCATGCGTGTGTTTATGTATGTTTATGCGTGAAAAAAGACAGGAGTGACGAGTTGGAAACGAAAGAGAGAAAGGGGAGACCCGAGGCAGAAGAGGAAAGCAGTCTCGCTAAACGAAAAAAAGAAAAAAAAGAAAAAAAGAAAAAAGAAAGATCAGTGCAGATGGCACGCAACAGGCAGAGCGGCAGGCAGGGCAGGTTGTGGGCTGGAAGGTCGCAAGAACGGCGCAACGGCAGGAGGAACATCAAGGACGACGGACGGGGACAAGCCAATGCAAAAGGGTGGGGGCAGGGGTGGGGGTGGGGATGGGGAAGTGGGGGGGGAGGCAATCGCGTAGAAAAAGGTGGGTGTGGGTGCCAGTGTGGGTGTTACTGGTCAAGCGTCGGATGCCTGGAGGAGGAGGGGGAAAGGGGGGGGGGGGGGCGAGAGAAAACGAGAGATGAAAGGATTGAGAAAGAGAGGGAGGGAGTTGGAGAGAGTGGGAGAGGGAGGAGGGAGGGAGGGAGGAAGGGAGTTGGAGAGAGTGGGAGTGAGAGGAGGGAGGGAGGGAAAGAGTGAGTGAGTGAGAGAGCGAGAGAAAAGAGAGAAAGAACATAAGAGAACGAAGAGAGCCAGAGAGAAAGAGAGAAGAGACGAGATGAGATTGAGAGGGATGAGGGGATCGAGGTGGGGGGGGGGCGACTCCATTAGCGCACTAAGCAACAAGCAAGTCCTTCACGCAGGCAGATAAGAGAGGCGTTGATCGAGGCAGCCACCCTCTCTCTCTATCGGACGCCTTCAATCAGCGGGCGGCGGTTGGCTCCGCGTAAGCAAGCCGGGCTGATCTCCCCAATCACCTTCCTCCCCATGACCCCCCCCCCTCTCCCCCGACTCTCAACCACTTTGTTACCCCCTTCCCTACAACCCCTACACCCCCCCATCTCAACCCCCTTCCCCCAACTCGCGTCACCGGCCCGACTCCCGACAATGAGACAGAACGAACGGCCGCAACACGACCCGGAAACCAAATTTCAACCGACTGCAGGGGCGATCAACTTGGCCGTACATTATCATACTACTACGCCGACTCCACCGACAAAACACCCGACTAACCGACTCCTCCTACCTAACCGATTCATCCTGACTAACCGGATAACTCCTACTAACCCTGACTAACCGATTCACCCCGACTAATCAACTAACCCCGACTAACCGACTAACCCCGACTAACGGCCCGCGGATGACCAAACCGACAAGATACACTCCCCTTGTTCGCCCGAGGTTTATCTCCGTCGCATCGGCCTGCCCCGCTCCGAGTGACGGCCGGCGCCACCTCCCTCCCTCCGTCACATTAGGACCCCGAGCCTATCGCGTCTGGAGATAAGCATCTGCAACTTAGCCTATTATGAGGAAAGGAAAAAAAACGATACATTCCTTATTTCGCATCTCTAAATAAAACTCTCTGGACTTTTATAGCTATAGCGCTCTCTCTCTGTCTCTCTGTCTCTGTCTCTGTCTCTGTCTCTGTCTGTCTCTCTCTCTCTCTCTCTCTCTCCTCGAACACAACTCCTCCTCACAACTGGTACCCGCGCAACCCAAGAACAAACATTTATTCGCCCTTAACTCAAACAACTCGCACAGACATACCTTTCTTTTAATTTCCCTCTCCTCCCCCTTCTGCCCCCCCCCCCCCGCTCTTCCGCGCCAAGAAGGTCCGAGACAAAAAATCCGACAGGCTGCTCGACGTCCTTTTGACGGAAGAGCGAAAGGGTGAAGTGGATTTGAAGCAGACTCGAAAACCTACGTTACTATTACTACTACTGGTACTACTACTACTATTACTAATACCACTACTAATACTAATACTATTACCAATTTTGTTATAACACTACTTTTACTACCATTCTCATTAAGATATTATTACTTCTATCTTAACAACTACTACTTGCTACTTCTACTATCATCACTACTACAACGCCGCCACTACTGCTATTACTAAATCACGACAATAACGCATTGACTAACAAGATCTCTGTCCCAAAACGAAACAAAATAACCGAAACAAAAAAACTAAAAAAGACGTCATAAACTTTTCCCTAAAATATCCCCGAAAAGAAAGAAAAAAAAGAAAGAAAAAAAAAGAAAATGACAAAACAAACACACACACGAACACACTACCCTCACGTCACCACTGTAGGAGACAAAAGCACCAACGTCTACGTCCTTTCGATTTCATATTATCCGCGTCATAGTTATTTTTTTTTTGTCAATGACCCGATGTTGCAGCTCGCTCGAAATAACTCAACAATTGCAATCAACGAGCCTGAACAGGATAAGTGAATACCTGCACCCAAATTCCACTGACAATTTTTTTTTTTTTTTTTTTTTTTTTTTTTTTTTTTTTTTTTTTGCAGATTTCATAGAGTATGAAATAGCATAAAAATCGCATTTTGATACGAGGGGCAAGGCAATCGTCCTTCGGCTGAACTGTCGAAAATTGGGAGTGGATAAAATAAATGCCATTTCTGCTACGGCCTCGGCTACGATTGCTATCATTAATTGCTGTTGTAATTTCTACTGCTGTTGATTATTGTTCATACTGCTGCTATTATTACAGTTTTATTTGGAGTATTATTACTACTGCTACTGTTCTTTATTGTTGCTGCTGGTGTTGATGCTACTGCTGCTATTGCATTACTACTACTACTACTACTACTACTACTACTACTACTACTACTACTACTACTACTACTACTACTACTACTACTACTACCATCACCACCACTGCCACTAGTACTACTACTACTATTCCTACTAGTACTGCTATTTCTACTACTACTGCTATTCCTACTTCTACTGCTGTTCCTACGACTACTACTTTTCCTACTACTAATTTTTTCCTACTTCAACTACTTTTTCTACTTCAACTACTTTTCCTACTACAACTACTTTTCCTACTTCTACTATTATTCCTACTATTTTTCCTACTTATACTAATATCCCTATTACCACTACTACTACTATACTACTACTACTACTACTACTACTACTACTACAACTACTGCTACTTCTACTACTACTACAACTACTGCTACTTCTACTACTACTACTACTACAACTACTGCTACTTCTACTACTACTACTACTACAACTACTGCTACTTCTACTATTACTACTACTACTACTACTACTACTACTACTACTACTACTACTACTACAACTACTGCTACTACTACAACTACTGCTACTTCTACTACTACTACTACAACTACTGCTACTTCTACTACTACTACTACAACTACTGCTACTTCTACTACTACTACAACTACTGCTACTTCTACTACTACTACAACTACTGCTACTTCTACTACTACTACTACTACTACTACAACTACTGCTACTTCTACTACTACTACAACTACTGCTACTTCTACTACTACTACAACTACTGCTACTTCTACTACTACTACTACTACTACTACTACTACTGCTACTTCTACTACTACTACTATTCTTACAACTGCTACCAATAACAATAAACAGCAACATTAAACCTGAAATACAACGGCCTGGATACTTTATGTGAATGAAATCGCATCGCCCGCCACTGACCTTTCAAAAAGTTTCCTTTCACAATGAACGAAAATCCGACTGAAACGGCCGAAACAATTCCAGAAATCGCAAGATACGAGTACGCCCCTTTGGCCACACGTCGGCGACATGCTTTTAAAGATGAAAATCCCGTGACAAGGACGGCCAAAGTAGTACCTAAGGACATTCGAGACGATCGGTAAATCCTCGGGTTTGCATGCTCAAGGAAATGATGAATCCAAACAGGAATTGCAGGCTCTTGCCCCTTAACCGCAACCATCCTAATTCACCCTTCCCCCTGTCTGTGTCTGGGTGTCTGTCTTTACGTCTGTTGTGTCTGTGTTTTTCTTTGTGCCAGGCTGGCTGTGTCTGTCTTTGCGCCTGGCTGTCTGTGTCTGTTTTGTGCCTGGTTGTCTGTGTTGTCTTTGTGCCTGGCTGTCTGTGTCTGTCTTTGTGACTGGCTGTATGTGTCTGTCCTTATGCCTATCCATGCGTCTGTCTTTATGTCTGTCTTTGTGCCTGGCTGTCTGTGCCTGTCTATCTGTGTCTGTCTTTGTGCCTATCCATGCGTCTGTTTGTGTGTAATTGTGTCTATCTTTGTGCCTGCCTGTTTGTGTATCTGTCTGTGTCTGTCCTTGTGCCTATCCATGTGTCTGTATTTATGTGTCTGTCCTTGTCTGTCTATATGTCTACCTTTACATCTGTCTGCGTGTCTGTCTGTGTGTCTGTGTAGGTCTCAATGTTTTCTGTGAGTGAGTCTGTATGACTGTATGTGTTCCATTTCCATTCCTTTTCCCAACTTCTTTTCTTTCCACTTTAAAAGTCCCCACGAATGTGAAGCAAGTGATCAAATAAGGATCCAATTAATTTTTCAGGAAATGCAAATTAAATAAACGTACACACACTGCTCAGCAAAAAGGTTCAATTCATTAATTAGTTACCTGTAAAAATATAAAGCGGGGTTTCTAAAAATAAAAAATCGAGCTAATCAAAGTCGGTTCTCTTTTCCTTTCGCCTTGCTTGATCTTTCTTCTTTAATTTGTTCTGTTTTCTCTTTTCCATCCCTCTCCCCATCTTTATCCGTCGTTTTGCCTTCCCCTTTCTCTTTAACCGTCTCTTAGCCTGTCTCTCTTTCTCTTCTCTCTCATCTCTCTTCTCTCCTCTACCCATCTCTCTCCTTTTCCTCCCTTCTACTTCCCTCTTTCTCTCGCGTTTATTTCTTTCCCTCCTTACTTCCCTATCACCCTCTTCCCTTTCATCTGTCTTTCTCTCTCTCCCTATCTATTTCCCTCTTTCCCTCTGCCGCCTCCATTTATCTTCCTCTCTCTCCTCATCTATTCCCGTCTTTCCCTCTCCCCCTCCATCCATCTCCCTCTCTCCTGTTCCCCTCCCTCTCCCTCCCTTCCCCAGCCCTCTGCCGCCTATCCCTCTCTCCCCTTTTATGCTTCTTTTATGCTTGCCATCCCACGCGAGCCCCGCCTTCCCCGCCACCTGCAGGAGCCGGGTCCCGGGTACACCAGATCCTGCCCCACCCGGCCCCGGCGGCCCCGAAGTTTCCCAGCTGCGGGCGCCGGGTGACCGCACGCCCGGGCTCGGGTTGCCCAGCCCGACCTGTTGCTGTAGTTCGGGGTATCGCTTTCCCAGGGTAGCGGCGGCGGCGGCACAGGGAACTGCAACGGCGGCGCAGGAAACAGCAGCGGCGGCGGCACCGGCCCTTCCGCCAACGGCATCGTACAGCGCGCGCCTCGTTCCGCCGAGCCCCGCCTCATTCCCCGTCCATTAGAGGCTCGGTTCGACCGCATTGGTCTCCGCCGAGGCCATTATCCAACGACAAAAGCAAATTAGCATTAATACCACTCATCACCGAACTCGCGGCGCGTCCAGGAATCTGCCATAATTTACCTGTCCTCATGTTTACATAAACCTGCTGCTGGCGGCTATTAAAACTATCTGGTAATTGCACATCACGACCTGCGTTGGCTGACCGATATCACGTGTTCATTCCCTGTCAGCGTGAACGAAATAATTCGAAGTGAAAGGCCGGATAACAAAGCGTCGCCGCCGTTATGGGGCGAGAGTACTGTCACGGCATAAATTACGTGCATGTGCGTTAATGCGGCTTCACGTAGGTTGGCAATTTACAAGAAATAGCTAGGCGCACAGAGAAAACTGTCACACAAATACTATGCATACATGCAAATACATGCACATACACGCTCTATATGGAAAGGAAGAAACGCACAGACTAAAGAGAAAAAGAAGAAATATATACATATACAAATATATACACATATATGTATATACGATTATATCCACGCAAGCAAATACAACGCATCTATATTCACCCTCTCTGCGTAACCCCACGTCAAGCATAAGCGTCCGGGAGAAAGCGCCGTGCGTCGCAGCCCGGACGCCGACGCAAACCGCACAGCAAAAATCTGACCGCCGCCGCCCGCCGCCCCGAGAAAGGAGGCGGCCCCGGCCAGCAGCAGCAACAGAGACACCCGCCCCTTTATTTCCACGGGTCTCGGGTGACGGACGACGACGCTGCCCGACCCGAGATTGAACCAATCACATTCCTGCCCCTCACTCCCCCTCCTCCCTCGCCCTCCCCTTCCCTCATCGGGGGTGCAGAGAAGGGAGGGGATGGGGGGGGGGCAGTAGCGTAGTACTAGAGAAGACCACCAAGACGTCTGGATATCGCCGGTCCCACAGTCATCGTCTGTTAACTATGCACTGTACGTGTATGTGTGTCTGTGTGTGTTTATGTGTTTGCATGTGCGTGCATACATACAAATATATACATATATTACATACATATACATGTACATACTTTATATAAACATATAAGACTATATATATATATATATATATATATATATATATATATATATATATATATATATATATATATATATATATATATAGTCTTATATGTTTATATAAAGTATGTACATGTATATGTATGTAATATATGTATATATTTGTATGTATACACGCACATGTGTGTGCGTGTGTGTGTGTGTGTGTGTGTGTGTGTGTGTTGTGTATAGTGTGTGTGTGTTGTGTATAGTGTGTGTGTGTGTGTGTTGTGCATGGTCTGTGTGTGTGTGTATATGATTGTGTGTATGTATGTATGCATATGTATATATGTATATATGTATGCATGTTCTGTGTTATGTGTGAATGCATGAATGAATGAATGAATGCATGCTTGTATGTATGCATGTATGTATGAATGTATGAATGTATGCATGTATGTATGTATGTATGTATGTATGTATGTATGTATGTATGTATGTATGTATGTATGTATGTATGTATGTATGTATGTATGTATGCATGCATGCATGTGTGAATGCATGTGTTCATGAATGTTTGTATGCATGTGCATGTGCGTGTGTATTTTACACAAACACACACACACACACACACACACACACACACAAACACACACACAAACACACACACACACACACACACACACACACACACACACACACACACACCCCTCCTAGCCCAAGCGTACCCGCATTCCCCGGCCAGCGGCCCCGCAGCCGCAGCCGCACCAACTGACCAACAGACGCGGGGACAGACAGCAGCCCCAGCCAGAGGCAGGTGCGGCGGCAGGGAAGCAGCAACAGCAGCGGCGGCAGTTGGTGTCCGGGCGGGGGGGGGGGGGGCACGGGGGGGGGGCGGTGGTGGGGCTCATTTTCCCTTTAAGACGATCAATGTCGGAGTTGCACAAGTTGGAGGAGGAGGAGGACGACGACGAATAGGAGAGGGAGAGAAGAAGGAGGAGGAGGAATAGGAGGCAGAGAGGAGGACGAATAGGAGAGGGAGAGGAGGAGGATGAATAGGAGAGGGAGAGGAGGAGGATGAATAGGAGAGGGAGAGAAGGAGAAGGAGAAGGAATAGGAGAGGGAGAGAGGGAGGAGGATGAATAGGAGGGAGAGAGAGAGAGGAGGAGGAGGAGGAATAGGAGGCAGAGAGAAGGAGAAGGAGATGAAGAAATAGAAGGGAGAGAAAAGGAAGAGGAGGAATAGAATAGGAGGTAGAGAAGGAAAATGAATAAGAGGAGAAGGGAGAGGGAGAGGAAGGAAGAAGAGGAGTAGGGGGATTAAGAAGAATGAGGAGAAGGAAAAGGAAGAGGATGTGGAAGAAGAAAAGGAAAAAGAGGAAGAAGGGGGGGAGGAAGAGGAAGAAGTGGAGGAAAAAGACGAAAAAGAAGAAGAGCAGCTGAATAAGAAGGAGAAGAGAAAGGAGGAGGAAGAGAAAGAAAAGGAGAGGCAGGAGAAAACAAAATTGCCAGAGTATAAACCAAAACAAAAAAAGGGAAGAGAGAGCATCACAGAAAAGACAAAACAAAAGCGGGCGGCGGGGCAAGAAAACACAAACTGAACCCCAAACTAACCTGACTTATCAACCATCCTTGCTTCCTCCTTCGTTAATGAAATACGAGGGGAGGGGAGGGAGGGGGGGAGGAAGGAGGGGAAGGGAGGAGGAGGTGGTGGAAGGAGGAGGAGGAGGAGGAGGTGGAGGAGGAGGTGGAGAAAGGGAGGGAAGAGAGAGAGAGAGAGAGAGAGAGAGAGAGAGAGAGAGAGAGAGAGAGAGAGAGAGAGAAAGAGAGAGAAAGAGAGAGAAAGAGAGAGAAGAGAGAGAAGAGTGAGAAGAGTGAGAAGAGAGAGAGAAAGAGAGTGAGTGAAAAGAGTGAGCAGAGAGGAGAGAAGAGAGAGAATTAAGGAAAAGCTCAGAATAAAAAGGCAGGACGCAAAACTCCGGCCATACAACAGGCAAGGCGTCTCCCGCAAGAGGAAAGCGCAAACCGGACGCAAGAGAGGAAAGCAGCCCGGGGGGGCGGCGCCGCAGAGCCACCGGGGGCACACGGCCGCCAAAGCCGAAGGGGAGAGTGACAGCCGAAGGGGCGAGCGACAGCCGAAGGGGCGAGCGACAGCCGAAGGGGCGAGCAATAGCCGCCCTAACGAGGCCCGCGACCGCAAGCGGCCTTATGCCTTCTAAAAGGCTCAATCGCCCGGAGTGACAGCAAACGAAGGTCGGTAAAGGTCACGCAGGCATGCAGGCGCTAGACGTGGGGCGGGGTGATGGAGGGCGGGGTGGGGGTGGGGGGAGGCTCAAAGTGCTTGCGAAAAGAAACATGAAAGGAAATGGTTTAGGTCTCGGGAGAATGTGTGGAGTGTTAGTATGTGCGTGTGCGTTTGAAGGGGTGTTTACGTGCGTGTTTGCGTGTACATCTGCGTGTGCGCGTGCATGCGCATGGGCGTGCGCATATGCGTTAACATGTTCACCTGCGTGTGCGTACGCATGTTCATCTGTCATGTACATATACATGTACATGTGCAAGTGCATGGGCGTATATACGTACACGTTCATCTTCGTGTGCACGTGCGTATTCGTGTGCGCATGCATGAGCGTACCCGATTGCGTGTGATTTCGTGTCTCTTTGCGCATGCAGGAAACAGCAGGAAGGAAGGGGTAGGCAAGACGAGGAGAGAAAAGGCTTGCACGATCAGCTGTTACGTGACAAAAGGCGACCCCGAAAGACGTGCATCCCTAGCATCAGTCCCTCTGACTCGACTGCATACTCAATCAAGACCGAGACCTGGTATGAAATGGCACGTGACACACTCCGATGACACCGTGTCTGTTTAGTCGACAGATGTCAGCTCAAACATTACACTGTCATCGATCAAGTTCACGTGAGTTGAAGGGGAAATCTTTCAGGAAATCCCATCCCCTTTTCCTTATCAAAATAACATCAATGGCAACATTAGGAGTGACTGCAACAATGATCAATAACTAAAAAAAAATGGCAATTATAACATGAGCATAAATTTACTTGGTCCATAGATTCTGACACAATAATAATAATAACAATAACAATAATAATAATAATAATAATAATAACAATAATAATAATAATATAACAATAATAATAATAATAATAATGATAGCTACACCAAAACAATAAAAATCACTAATCAACAGCGACAGAAATAGCAACAATAATACAGCCAGCAGCCCCATAGCAACCCCTCCCTCCCTCCCTCCCCCCTTCAGCATGCAGATGGCAATCGCATGAAGGAGAGCTGACACCGTGGCAAGAAATGTCACGGTGCCACGGCGAGCGGAGGGCAGGCGCTCGACCGTTCCCCAGGGTGTGTAAACATTGACTGCCAACCTTGGAGACTAATAAGGAGTTCCGGCTTTGAGATATCTTCTTTCTTCTAGCTTCTTAAAAGAGAAAGCAGAATTGGAAACACACTCACGAGAGAGAGAGAGAGAGGGGGGGAGGGGGGGAGATACAGAGAGGGAGGGAGGGAGCGAGAGAGAGAGAGAGGGAGAGAGAGAGAGAGAGGGAGAGAGAGAGAGAGAGAGAGAGAGAGAGAGAGAGAGAGAGAGAGAGAGAGAGAGAGAGAGAGAGAGAGAGAGAGAGAGAGAGAGAGAGGGAGAGGGAGAGGGAGAGGGAGGGAGAGGGAGAGGGAGGGAGGGAGGAGGGAGGGAGGGAGGGAGAGAGAGAGAGAGAGAGAGAGAGAGAGAGAGAGAGAGAGAGAGAGAGAGAGAGAGAGAGAGAGAAAGAGAGAAAAGAGAGAGAGAGAGAGAGAAACTGAGACAGACAAAGAAAGAGAGTACGTGACTGAGTAAATTAGTAAGTATATAAGCGAGTAAGTGATTATGTGTGTGGGAGAGGGAAGCCTGGGGGAGACATAAACAACAAGAGTAAAAGGGAGAGTAAATGGGGAGAATGAGGGGGAAATGAGGATGCTGAAGGGAAAGAGGAGAGGAGGAGACGGTGTGTTGGAGGGCGGAGAAAGGGAAGGGGAATTAACCGGACGTGTTTGTCCTGCAAGAGATCATCCGGGAGCGTCGGTACCCACCTCTTAGGCAGGTGATCCGGTAACAGGGATCGTATGGCATAACCAATTTTCCTATTACTATAAATACAAAGAAAGAAAGGAAAAAAATAGGGGAAAATGCGTAAGAGAGATAGAGATATAGATATATATAGTTAAATAGATAGGTAGAAAGAGAAAACGATAGAGACAGACAGATGAGAAAAAGAGTACGGATGGATGGATGCAGAGATGAACAAACATTTACCTGGACGAATACCATAAAAAAAGAATGAAAGGACGAAAGGCCGGATGACGAAATGAAGAAAGGAAATCTCTCCCCACAGCCAGCAGGGGGCTAAAACCTGAACAACATTTAAGGGCTAAGTGGCAATAGCCTTGGACAAGCCTCCTACTTCATCATTAGAACAAACAAGCCTAAGGCGCTTTGGTTGGGTATGTCCCCCCCCCCTCCCTCCCCTCTTCTCCCCACCCTTCCTCTCCCCTACCCCCTCTTTCCCCTTCCCTTCCCTTCTCTCCCCTCTTCTCCCTCCCCTATCCCCTCTTACCCCTTCCCTTCTCTCCCCTCTTCTCCCTCCCCTATCCCCTCTTTCCCCTTCCCTTCCCTTCTCTCCCCTCTTCTCCCTTCCCGTTGGTTTCCTCCTTCCACCTCCCTTCCCCTCTCTCCCCCTTCCTCGTCTCCCTCACTTCCTATTTCCCTGCTTCTCTGCCTTTCCTCGCCCCTCCCTCTATTTCCCGTTCTCCCCTTTCCAATTTACTCTCGTAATGTATTCTGGTACATTTCATTCCACGTGTATGTGTGTATGTGTGTGTGTGTGTGTGTGTGTGTGTGTGTGTGTGTGTGTGTGTGTGTGTGTGTGTGTGTGTGTGTGTGTGTGTGCATGTGTGTGTGTGCATGTGTGTGTGTGCATGTGTGTGTGTATGTGTGTGTGTGCATGTGTGTGTGTGCATGTGTGTGTGCATGTGTGTGTGCATGTGTGCGTGTGCATGTATGTGTGTGCATGCGTGCGTGCTTGCGTGTGTGTAACTGCTTACCATCCTTACAACGCCCTCCCATCCTCACCCGCCTGCATCCCACTCCCACCTATCCCTCGCCTTTCCGCTCCGATCCACCCCAAAAATCCACGAAGACCCGTTCCTCTCGAAGCTAATTAACCCTTGTCGTCCACCTTTATCTCTCCGCAACTTACGCCAGTCAAGTCGATTCCATTTCACCCGGAATCGATCTCTCTTTACCGCTCCATTCACCCGCAAATCCGCATTCCTTTCCGATCCGTTCCTCGCACACACAATAGCCAGCCCATTCCCATCGCCATCCGTTCACCAAACCCATCATCCACCCGACCCAACCCATCATCCACCCGACCAACCCCATCACCCACCCGATCAAACCCATCTTCCATCCGACCAATCTTATTACCCACCCGACCCAATCCATCATCACCCACCCTATCAAACCTACCCGATGAACTCTATCACCCACCTGACTGGACCCATCACCCACCCGACCAACCCGATCACCCTCCCGACAAAACCCATCACAGACTTGACTCCAACCCCATCACCCATCCATTCCCCAACTCATAATCGACCATACCCACAACCCCACAACCCCCCCCCCAAAAAAAAAAAAATCTTAATAATAATAAATAAAAAATTAATTAAATACCTAAAAACAAAGGAATAATAAAAAAAAACTGCCATCCCCTTCCTAACCTCATCCTACCTCCAACACTGCCCTTATTACCCTTGCCTTAGGCCTACATGCACCACTGAAACCGCTTCTTCACGCAACTACCTACAACGACCACCTCAATCGCCAAATTACCAGCCGCAGCAAAACTACTCGAATCCACTCGACGACCTGGGACGACCTCAGACCCAGGACGACCTCCCCGCGCAAACGGACCCGGGTGGTGGCGGAGGGAGGGAAAGGAGTGAGGGAGTGAGAAAGAGGTAGTAGGGGAAGAAGGAAGGAGGGAAGGGAGAAAGGGAGGGAGGGAGGGAGGGAGGGAGGGAGGGAGGGAGGGAGGGAGGGGGAGGGGAGAGGAGAGGGAGAGGGAGAGGGAGAGAGAGAGAGAGAGAGAGAGAGAGAGAGAGAGAGAGAGAGAGAGAGAGAGAGAGAGAGAGAGAGAGAGAGAGAGAATAATTAATCAAATAACCAATAACACTTAGGAGGAAGGCATAGTAAATATTTGTGTGTGTGTGTGTGTGTGTACGTGTGTGTGTGTGAGTGAGTGAGTGAGTGAGTGAGTGAGTGAGTGAGTGAGTGAGTGAGTGAGAGAGAGAGTGAGTGAGTGAGTGAGTGAGTGAGTGAGAGAGAGAGATAGAGAGTGAGTGAGTGAGTGAGTGAGTGAGTGAGTGAGTGAGTGAGTGAGTGAGTGAGTGAGTGAGTGAGTGAGTGAGTGGGTGGATGAGTGGTTGAGTCAGTGAGTATGTCTGTGTGAGTGAGTGAGTGAGTGAGTTTTTTAAGTGCATGTCCGTGCCACTGCGTGTAAGAGGGCGTGCTGCGTTTTCCGATATCTAGATCTTTGGAAACTTTCGAGTGCACCGAGTTCGACAAAATGCACTTTCGTGATACCCAAAATAACTAGCACTTGTCCCCACTTCAACAAAATAAAAAAGGTAAAAACAAAAACAAAAAAAAAAAAAAAAAATGGACTTAAAACCAGAAAAAAAATACCAGCCCATCCACCCACACACGCCCGCACGCCCGCACAGACGAACACAAACATCCCCAGCGTCATTACGGAAACAATAGTCAAAGGAGAGAATTGGGAAGAAGAAAAAAAGAGTAAATTACGGGCAAACGTTCAAAAAAAAGCACGCCAAGTTCTGCCTCGTAACAGAGAACAAATCCGGCGAGAAATCAGCGGCGCGACCATTGTTACCGCTGGAAAATGAACATAAACACGCCGCACAAAAAGAATATTTCACGTCCTCGCGTCCCGTGGCCACTCGCCGTTCACCCACTCGCCCTTCGCTACTCCCCGCTCGCCTCCTCGCCGTTCTGCCACTCGCAGGTCACCTATTCCCTGTTCACCTCTTCACCGTTCACCCACACGCCGTTAACCTATTCCCTGTTCACCCTGTTCGCCGTTCACCCACTCGCCGTTCACTCACTCGCCGTTCACCCACTCGCCGTTTACCTATTCCCTGTTCACCCTGTTCGCCGTTCACCCACTCGCCCTTCGCTACTCCCCGCTCGCCTCCTCGCCGTTCTGCCACTCGCAGGTCACCTATTCCCGGTTCACCTCTTCACCGTTCACCCATTTCGCCGTTAACCTATTCCCTGTTCACCCTGTTCGCCGTTCACCCACTCGCCGTTTACCTATTCCCTGCTCACCCTGTTCGCCGTTCACCTTCTCGCTGTTCACCTCCTCGCCGTTCACTTCTCCCCGTTCGCCTGCTCGCCGCCGGCCATTCCCGCCCTTCAGCCCGCCCGGCCACAGGACCTCGAATCGCCATTCCCGCGCCGTCCCCCCCCCCCTCCTCCCACTCCTCCCCCTCCTCCCCCGCGTCATTAACGGAATATTCATGCGGTCTCGGTCGCCGCCGCCGCTCGTTTCGCTGTCATTAAAGGAATTCGGCGCTGCAACACGTCTATTCCTCGCCCTCGATATCCGTTGCGGGTTCGTCGACGCTCTAGGTTTGCCCACGACGTAACCCCCCTCCCCTTCCCTTTACGGTTAACTTCCCCCCTTCCCCTGACGATTTCCCTCCCCCTCCCCCCGCCACCCAAGCTTTCCTTCCCCTTCCCCTAAGCTTTCCCTTCTCCTTCCCTCCATGCCCCATCACCCTCCCCCCCTTCCCCTTACGTTTTCCCTCCCCATACCCCTTACGTTTTCCCTTCCCCCTTCCCTTTACACTTTCCCTCCCCATTCCCTCCCCCTTCCCCCTTCTCCCACGCCCTCCCTCCCCCATCCCCATACACTTTCCCTCCACAGCCCCTTCCCCCCTACACTACCCCATCCCCATACACTTTCCCTCCACAGCCCCCTCCCCCCTACACTCCCCCCTACCCTCCCACGCCCCCGTCACCCCACGTCACGCCGCCGCGGGGGGGGGGGGGGCTGTGGGCTAAATACATGACGTGTTTGATATTTTCATTTGGCAGGCAACGACCCACACGAATTTAGGCCCTGCGTGGAGACTACATCCTTTTTGTTTGTCTGTCTGTTTGTTTAGGTATATCCGTGCGTGCGTGCGTGTGTGTATGTATGAGTGTGTGTGTATGTGTGTGTGTGTGTGTGTGTGTGTGTGTGTGTGTGTGTGTGTGTGTGTGTGTGTGTGTGTGTGTGTGTGTGTGTGTGTGTGTGTGTGTGTGTGTGCGCGCGCGCGTGTGTTCTCGAGTAAGTGCGAGTATGTGTGTGCGTGTGTCTGTGCACGCGCGTTTATGCGTGAGCACGTACGTCTATATGTGTGAGTTCTTGTATAGCAGCACATCCTCCGCAGACACAGCCAAGGACCGTCCTCTACGGCGATAAACCCGAAGCTGATAACGGAATCCACGGAGCAGCGTAAGCGGGTGAATCACAGGATTCTGAAGATTATATCTGACACAAAAAGGAGACGTTTCGAGACATGACTCAAGAGCTTGAAATTCCGCGGGCATCGAGCGGAAGAGGGGAGGGAGGGAGGGAGATGGAGAAAGGAGAGGGTGAAGGGGAGGGAGAGGAGGTTTGGAAGGGTGATTGGGAACAGGGGGAAGGGAGGGGTGGGGAGGGGGTGGAAGGGAGATTGGGTAGGGGTGAGGGGAGAGGAGCAGGAATGGAAGGGAGACTGGGAACAGGGGGAGGGGTTGGGAGGGGAAGGAGAAGAAGAGGGAGGTGGCGAAGGGAAGGGAAAGAAAAGAAAAGGGGAGGAGAGGGGTGGGGATAGAAGGAAGATAAGAGATGAGTTGAGATGAGAAGGGAAGGGAAAGCAGAAGGAAGGTGGGAAGAGGGAGCGCCAAAAATAAAGAAAGTGAAAGAGGATAATATCAAAATAATAAGATATCAAAATAGAAATAGAAAGGACAAGAGAAAGAGATGAAAAGGGGAGGAGGGAGGACAGAAAGAGGAAATGGAAGGAGAAAGAGGAAGACCTGATAGAGACACATCAGGCAGGAAGGGAAGTGACAGCACCATTCTTTCCAGTCACGCAATGAAGTTAAAACCAAAACACAAAAACCTAAACAAGGGACAACTCACGACTCTCCCTTCTTCTCCCTTCTCTTCCTTCCCTTTTTTCCTCCTTCCCTTCTTTTTCTACTTGCCTCGCCCTCCAAATTCCCTTTCTTTTTCTTCCTTCCCCCTCCCCTCTCCCCTTTTCCTTCCCTTTATTCTCCTCCCTTCCCCTTCCTCTCCTCCCCTTCCCTACCCTACCCCTCCTCTCTTTTCACTACCTTTACTGCCCTCCCCTCTGTCCCCTTTTCCTTCTATTTCCTCCCCTACCCTCTCCCCCTTTACTTTCCTTTCCTCCCCTCCCTTCTCTACCCTCCTCTTCTCTCTCCCTTTCTATCCCCCTCACCCCTTTACTTCCCTTTCCTCCCCTCCCCTTTCACTTCCTTTTCTACCCCTCTCTTCTCTCCCTTCCTTCCCCTCTCCCTCCTCCTCCCCTCTTCCCCTCACCCTCAAGCCCAAGCCAACACCCCAACACCACCACCGAACGGATTCTTCCATCAACTATTTATCCTCCAATTATGCTTCCTCCTCGTGTAGCCGCTTCACGAGGGTTCTTGCTTCCTCTTCTTTATCTTTTTTGTTTTCTCTCTCTCTCTCTCTCTCTCTCTCTCTCTCTCTCTCTCTCTCTCTCTCTCTCTCTCTCTCTCTCTCTCTCTCTCTCTCTCTCTCTCTCTCTCTCTTTCCGTCGCTTGCTCCTCTCTTCCTTTCGGAAAATCGATGTCGGGGGAACATTTCGTCGATCGGTGGAAATAAATGACGAAGGTCAACACGGGCCGAGGCGAGAGGGGATCCCGCTCAGCCACCTGCTCTGAATTGAGGATTTTCTCTTCCCTTTTCTTTTGGGAAGGAGGAAGGAAAAGGAGGGGGGAGGGAGGGAGGGAGGGAGAGGGGAGGGAAAATGAAAGGAGGAATGGAGGGAGGGAGGGAGGGAAAATGAAAGGAAGGGAGGGAGGAAATGAAAAGAGGAAGGGAGGTAGGGAGAAGGAAAGAAAAGAAAAAAAAGGAAAGTTAGGGGAAAAAATAGAGAGAAGAAGAAAAAAAGAGGAAACGAGAGACAGAGAGAACAAAAGAGCAAAGAAGGTATTCCACACAAGCTTATACAAATGCATCTACCCATCTTTACCCCCAACCTCTATCCTTTTCCCTCTCTGTCAGTCGATCAATCCCTGCAACAAGCACCCCCTCCCCCCACCCCCTCACCCCATTCGACAAGCTCCAATCGATGTTGCAGACCAAGCACATAATGATGCTTCACGCGCTATGATTTTCCTCGGTCCTTCGCCTGTGTTGGAGGGGGGAGGGGGGAGGGGGGAATGGGGTAGGGGGGTGGGGGGGATAAGCTAAGGGTGGACAGAAAGCGGAAGAAATGAAAGTGGATGAAAGGGAAAAGCCTACGCAGTTGGTGGAGAAACGAAGGTGAAGAATACAGGGGGGGGGGGAAGAGAAGAATATGATGAAGGGGATAATGAATTAGTTTTTTTATCTATCTTATTTCATATTTCGAATCACTATCGCCAACCACTTTGTTAATCTGTCACCATCACCACCATGTTATCAAATGCACCATCGCTACGATTTAGATATATAAGAATAAATAAAACAAAGACATAAAAAGTCATATTATAAAGCTGGGTGAAGTGAACATATCTGACCGTGTTTGGGAAAGGTGGGGGGGAGTGGGGCAAGAAAGTGACGGGGGAGAAGGGGAGGAAGGTGGGGGCAAGAAAGTGACGAGGGAGAAGGGGAGAAGGGGAGAAGGGGAGAAGGGGAGGAAGGCGGGGGCAAGAAAGTGAAGGGGGAGAAGGGGAGGAAGGTGGGGGGAAAGAAAGTGAAGGGGAAGAAGGGGAGGAAGGTGGGGGAAAGAAAGTAAAGGGGGAGAGGGGGAGAAAGGGATGGGGGTGAGCTGCGGACGTGGGCGGAACGCGATACACATATTTATGAAATGGACGTCGGGTGAAACGCCAGACGGAGAGGTGGGCGTGCCGTGTAACGTAAAACGAGCAAATTGGAGCAAGGGGCGAGTCGGGGCGGCAATCCTTCTTCGCATTCCGACCGCCGATATTTCGTTTCAAAGGCTCTTCTCCCCCCCCCCTCCCCCCGACGCCCCCCACCCCCCCATCGCTACGGACACCCCCTCACCCGCCCCGCTCCGACCAAAATTAAATCACGGAACACCTGCTCAAACAAAACTTAAAAAAAAAAAAAAAAAAAATCGCCCCACTAATGGCCAGATCACACTCGCCAGCCCCCAATTTCGGATATAACGCCAAAAAAAAAAAAAAAAAAAAAAAAAGAGAGGGCGGTTTATGGCACGCGCAGAGAGCCCTCCCGAGCGGAACGCGAAAGGGCGCGGAGGTGGGGGCGGGAGGGCGGGACCAGCCACGGGCGGCTTCCTTCCCGCCGCGACGAGATGACCAATTACCCTCCGCGCCGCTGACGACTTTAGCAGAGTCGCGGGCGGGGACGGCTAGAGGTGACAGGACGGGGGAGGAGGAGAAGGGGATGCAGGGGAGGGGAGGAGGGGAAGCGAGGGAGGACGGCTAGAGGTGACAGACGGGGGAGGAGGAGGAGGGGATGCTGGGGAGGAGGAGGGGATGCGAGGGAGGACGGGGAGGTGACAAGACAGGGGAGGGGAGGAGGAGGAGGAGGAGGAGGAGGGGAAGCGAGGGAGGACGGGGAGGGGGGGGCAGGAGGGAAAGGGCGAGACAGGAGGGAGGACGGGGAGATGGGGAGCAGGAGAGGATGGGAAAGGCAGGGCGGGAGGAAGGAGAAGGGAGAGGGAGAGATAGGAGAGAGAGGAATGAAAGGGGGAAGGAAGAGGGGAAAGGAAGAGATAAAGGAAAGGAGTGGGAGAAGGGAGGACAGGGGAAAGCCAGGAGGGGAAGGAGGAGGAAAAGGGAGAGGGAGGAGAGAGGGCGGGGAGGGGCAGGAGGGGAAGAGGAGAGGGAAGAGGAGGGGGAGAGGGGAGGCAGGAGGAGGAGGGGGAGAGGGGAGAGGAGGGGGAGACAGGAGGCGGGAGGGGAAGGGGGAACCATCTGGTGGCGCCGCCATCAAAACAAGAGCGCAGTCATTAGTACATAAAACTGCCGCAGGTTTTCCTTTGACTGTGTTTGCAGTATGTGCGGGCATGGCGCTGTGTGCGTGTAACAGCATACCCGTGGCTGTTCCAGTATAATAATCTTAATTATACATCGCCTGTTTGCAGTTCCACCTGATGCTCGCGCGGACCAACATTTCCCCGGGAAGAGCTGAATAACAATGAATAAACAGCGGGTCCGGGCTTATGAGAGAGCTATTCCAGGAGGTGACACGCAGGTATGCAAACACAAGCGGAAATACCGTCACAATCACAACCCCGCCGCGGAGATCGCCTACGGAGTGCACATGCCCGAACTTATTCATGCACAAACGCACACCCGGGCACTCTCATCCCGTGTGCGTCTGTCTGTATGTCTCCTCTTCCTCCCCTTTTCTCTCCACTCCTTTCCTTATACCCCTTATTCCTCCCCCCCCCCTCCCCGCCCATAAACAATAACCATGGCCATATGATAAATCACGACCCACGGAGAAGCAGACGTGCATGTCCATACAAGGCCAAGGAGCGGTGTCAGGTACAATATGCGGCGGGGGGGAGGGGGGAGGGGGGGGAGGGGGGGGGGACGTGCGAACGACCGTGTCTCGCTTTCGCCGCCGCCGCCTCAGGCCTACGACGCTTATACGTAGGCCTATTTCCGTCGCGTCGGTCAGGCAGGCACGCTTCCCGAACAGGCTCTGAAGAGAGTCCGGAATCCTAAGGTGCCATCCTCCTCCCCCTTCCCTCTCCCCCCAACTCCCCACCTTCCCTCTCCCCCAAGCTCCCACCCTTCCCTCTCCCCCCAACTCCCCTTCCTTCTCCCCCAGCTCCCCCTTCCCTCTCCCCTTCCCCCACCCCCTAGCTCCCCAAATCCCCCCTTCCCTCTCCCCCCAGCTCGCCCCCCCCTTCCCTCTCCCCCAACTCCCCACCTTCCCTCTCCCCCCAACTCCCCACCCTTCCCTCTCCCCCAACTCCCCCTTCCTTCTCCCCCAGCTCCCCCTTCCCTCTCCCCTTCCCCACCCCTAGCTCCCCCAAATCCCCCTTCCCTCTCCCCCCAGCTCGCCCCCCTTCCCTCTCCCCCAACTCCCACCATCCCTCTCCCCCCTTCCCACTCCCCCAGTTCCCCCCTCCCACCCCCCTATGTGTTTTCCCTCGTACACGGCCATTTCGAGTTAGGCATTGTAAACAAGACGCGCATGCCGACGCCCTGCAAATTCTCGGCCGGATAATAACGCCGCCATTGCTCCGCCCTCCATTGCCCTCCCGTTCCCGAGCGACGCGCCGGGGAGGGCGAGACAAGCGAAAACTTTGCGTGTTTCCCTAATGCTCTGGTTGGCTTGGCCGTTCTTCCGCTCCAAACCTAAAATGTATATACCTTTAAATATTATTGATAATGATTGTAACAATAACAATAATAATGCCAATAATGAGGATGAGGATGGTTAATAATCAATATATTAATAATAATAATAATGATAATAATAATAATAATAATAATAATAATAATAACAATGATACTGATGATGATGATAACAATGATGATGATGATGATAACAATAATAATAATGATAATGATAACAATAATAATAATGATAATAATAACAATAATAATAATAATGATGATAATAATAATAATGATAATAATAATAATAATAATAATAATAATAATAATAATATAACAATGATAATGATAACAACAATAATAGTTATGATAATAATAATAAAAATACAAAAATAATAATGATGCTGTTACTGATAATAATAATAATAATAATAATAATAATAATAATAATAATAATAATAATAATAATAATAATAATAATAATAATAATAATAATAATAATAACAATAATACCAATGAAAAAAATATAACACAAAAAAAACAATAAAAATAATAATAATAATAAAAGCAATCGTCATCATCACCACAATAGCAATTTCGACCGCCTCCCCCCCCCACACTCCCCCACCCCCGCCCACCTCTCCAAATACCAGTCGGAGCGGAATGGAGGAGGAAACCCACTCCCGACGGGCCCCTCCTTCCCCGCCGCTTGTTTACACACCGCGTCCCCTCCACTCTTCGCCCTACACCCCCCCCCCCACCCCCTCCTCTTCCCACCACTGCTGCTCGGTCTTTCTCTCCCCCCTTGTCCCTCTTCCTTCCTTCCCCTCTCTGCTTCTGTGATTCTCCCTGACGCATTCCCCTTCCCTCTTTCCTTCTTTCTTTTCTCTCTTCACTTGTCTCTATTTTTTCCTCTTTTCTCTTTCGTCGCTGTCCCCTTGTCCTTGCGTCTGACCTCTTCCTCTCTCCCGCTGTCCCTTTTCCCTCTACCCTCTCTCTCTCTCCCTGTCCTGCCCTCTCTCCTCTCTGTTCCTCTGTCCCCTTTTGCTTTCTACCCATATCCCCTTCTCCCTCTTCCATCTTCTCCCATCGTTCTATCTCCCTTTTCCCTCACCCTCTTCATTTTCTCTCTCCCCTTTTCATTTTCCCCTTTTCCACCTCCTCCTCCCATCGTTCTATCCCCCTGCCCCCTCTCCCTCTTCATTTTCTTCCTCCTCTTTTCATTTTCCCTTTTCCACCTCCTCCTCCCCTTGTCCTATCTCCCAGCCCCTATTCTCTCTTCCCTCTCTCTCCACTGTCCCTTTTCTTTTTCCACCTCCTTCTCCCCTCGTTTTATCTCCCTGTCCCTTTTCTCTCTACTCTCTCTCCCCTTCCACTTCTCTCTCTCCTCTCTCTCCCCTGTCCCCTTCTCTCTCTCCCCTGCCCCTTATCCCTCTCCTCTCTCTCCACTTCCCTTTCTCTCTCTCCACTTCCCTTTCTCTCTCTCCTGTCCCCTTTCTCTCTCTCCCCTCTCTCCCCTGTCCCCTTTCTCTCTCCCCTTCCCCTTTCCCTCTCCTCTCTCTTCCCCTTTCCCTCTCCTCTCTCTCCCCTGCCCCCCTATCCCTCTCCTCTCTCTCCACTTCCTTTTCTCTCTCTCCTTCCCTTTCTCTCCTGTCTCCTTTCTCTCTCTCCCCTCTCTCCCCTGTCCCTTTTCCCTCTCCCACCTCCCCTCTCTCCCCTGTCCCTTTTCCCTCTCCCACCTCCCCTCTCTCCCCTGTCCCTTTTCCCTCTCCCACCTCCCTCTCCCCCTTCCTCTCGGCACCTTGAGTATGTACACTGTTCCCCTTCCGACTTTCGTCGCCCCCAGTCACTCTCTAACGCTCCTCCCCTTTCGCTCAGCCATTCCGCCCTCTTTCCATCATCTCTGTCTCTCCCTCTTTCACTCTCCTCCTTTATCTCTCCACCTTTCTCTTTCCTCATTTCCCTCTCCTCCTTTCTCACTCCTTCTTTTTCTCTCCTCCTTTCTGACACTTTCTCTCTCTACTCCCTTTCTCTCCCCTCATTTCCCACTCCTTTCTTTCTCTCTCTCTCTCTCATTTCCAACTCTTTTCTCTCTCCTCCTTTCTCACGCCTTTCTCTATCTCTCTTTCACTCTCCTCCTTTCTCCCCCCTTCTTTTTATCACCTTTCTCTCTCTCCACCCCAATCCGCCTCGTTCCAACCTTGCTGGAAGAAGCCTGGGATTTTACCTCAAGAATCCTCTTTTATTCTGCCCCTTACTTTTTCCTCTTATCCTCCTTCCGTTGGCATCTTCGTTTGGCCTTTCTTGATTTTTCTTCCAATTCCCATTCCTCGAGTTTCATTTTTCT
>NC_091568.1:5069885-5082385 GCF_042767895.1 Penaeus vannamei
ACAACGAACAAGTGGTTTAGGACGTTTCCTTCATAAATACATTGTCCTTCATAAATACATTGTTTGAATATATCAATATTCTCATCTACAAATATATACCAAAACAAATACACAGAAAAGAATTAAAACAAGAAAAGAGACAGAAAAGAAAAAAATAAGCAGAAAAGAAATAGAACAAGAAAGAGAGACCCAGAAAAGAAAACAAAACAAATACAAAAACAAGAACACGACAGAAGCACAGAAGGAGGGACCCACACCCTACCGAAGACCAGACGCAAACACGCGCACACAGGCCTGCATACAGAATGAGTTGTTGAGGCAGCGGGTGAGCGAGACCAGGTAAGCAGGTAAGACGAAGGTGAGAGGTGAAGGGGCGTGTCAATCACCCGTCACGAGAAGCACCCAGGGGGGGAAATGCACAAACAAGGCCGCCACTGCTTAGCGCTCACTCCACGCGTCATTACTGTCTTCCAGACGCTTGGGAAATGAGGAATCGACTACCTTTATGACATCTGCTTTAAAAGAAAGAAAGAAAAAAAAGAAATACGAACGAAATATAATTTTCTAGATGAAAACAGGATAGGGACACGCACGAATAAAAACAAAACAAAACAGGAACATGAATAAACAGAAATAAATACGTGACTACATGAATACAAGATAGGGACACGCACGAATAAAAACAAAACAAAACAGGAACATGAATAAACCGAAATAAATACGTGACTACATGAATACAAGATATGGACACGTACGAATAAAAACAAAACAAAACAGGACTATGAATAAACAGAAATAAATACGTGAACAGAACACGCCAAAAGCATTAATAACGGAAGGGGACAGGATGTACCACCTGCAGTTACCTACAATCTATAACATACAACTGAACACATGAGTCGCAGCTGTTCCTATTCAACGTGCTGGCAGACACCTGTGGCACTGATCTCACTTGGATAAAAGTAAAAGCAGATAGAAGGAGGAATGAGGAAAATGGGGATGGGAAAGGAGAAAGGAGAGAGAGAGAGAAGGGCAGGAAGAGAGAGAAAGGAGGAAGGAGCGGAAAGATATGAGAGAGAGAGAGAGAGAGAGAGAGAGAGAGAGAGAGAGAGAGAGAGAGAGAGAGAGAGAGAGAGAGAGAGAGAGAGAGAGAGAGAGGAGGGGTGATGGAGAGACAGAGAGAGGAGGGGGCAGGGAGAGAGAGAGAGAGAGAGAGAGAGAGAGAGAGAGAGAGAGAGAGAGAGAGAGAGAGAGAGAGAGAGAGGAGATGGAGAGAAAGAGGGGCGGCAGGGAGAGAGAGGGCGGCAGGGAGAGAGAGAGGGGGAGGGAGGGAGGGAGGGAGGGAGGAGGGAGGGGGAGGGGGAGGGAGGGAGGGAGGGAAGGAGGGTGGGAGAGAGAGGAGAGAGGGAGGGAGGGAGGAAAGGAGGGAGGGAGGGATATATATATATATATATATATATATATAGATATAGATAGACAGATAGAGAGAGAGAGAGAGAGAGGGGGGGGGGGGGGGATAGCAGTAAACCACGTTACGACGCTACAATGCGGTAGCAGGTAACACCACACCGAGGAAGGGAGCGGATGAATGGCGGTCACGTTATTGTTCCAACCTTTGTTACCTGCCTCGCCCTTCCCTCAACCCTCCCCCCCCTCTTCCCCCCTTGCCCTTTTCCCCTCCCTTACAGCTTGCCCAAACCCTCCTCCCTCCCTCCCCCCCCCCATCAACTTCCCATCCAAACTCATACCCCAATCTGATTCACAGCTGATGGATGAATCGACTAATCTAGAGTCGCTAAAAAAAAAAAAAAAAATTACGCCCTCGCTGCTGGGGATAGAAGATACGTGCTGTATCTGCGCGTGTGATGAAATAAGGGGGGAGGGGGAAGGGGTGGTTTGGTGGAAGGATATATGTCTGATTTTTTTTCAATGTTAGGTGTTTTGTGATTTGTTTCATTTTTTAATTAAGATTCGTTCTCTTGTCTGGCTGGCTGGCTGTCTCTCTCTCTCTCTCTCTCTCTCTCTCTCTCTCTCTCTCTCTCTCTCTCTCTCTCTCTCTTTTCTCTCTCTCTCTCTTCTCCCTCCCACCCTTCCATCTCTCTCTTCTCCCTCCCACACTTCCTTCCCTCCCTCCTACCAACCCACCCTCCCTTCCCTCCCCCTCCCTGCTACCCACCCACCCTTCCTTCCCTCCTACCTACCCACCCATCCACCCACCACTACCTCCCTCCCTTCCCCTCCCCCTCCTACCCACCCTCCCTTCCTCTCCCCCTTTCTCATACCCCCCTCTCTCTCTCCACCCACCCACCCTCCCTTCCCTCCCCCTCTCTCTACAACCCTCCCACCCCCCTCCTCTCCCCCTTTCCCTCCCCCTCCCTCCACCCCCCTCTCCCCACCCCACCCATCCCTCACCCCCCTCCCTTCCCTCCCTCTAATCCATCGACCTTTACTCACTTCACTAATGCTGTTTCAACGATCCATCTCCCGCCGCTGCCACTCCGCGAAGACGACGCGGCCAATCTCCAATCTCCAATCATCTGCCAGGGCATTTCGGGCTAATCCCTTCCTCCTCTGCCACACCCACACGCCTTCCCGACGAAAAAAAGAAAGAAAGAAAGAAAAGAAAAGGATGATAAGAAAAAGAAGGATGAGGATAAGGATGAGGATGGTGGTGGTGGTGTTGGTGATGATGATGATGATGACGAAGATGGTAGTGGTGATGGTGGTGGTGGTGGTGGTGATGGTGGTGGTGATGGTGGCGATGGTGATGATGATGAAGAGGAGGAGTTAAACTAAGAAGGAAAAAGAAAAGAGAGAACAACAGTAGTTTTCCAACCATTCTACCTATCTATCCCTTCTCCCCCTTCCCTCCTGTCCCCTCCTTCTGATCGTATTTTCCCATCCACGGCTCTTTCAATTTCTGGACGCCACTGTTATGACCTGCATTTTTACGCCCCTTAACGGCTTCTACAACAGGGTGCGCGCCGTTGAGGGTAAGCAACGGTAATTAAGACTCTCCACGGGGATAAGGGAAGGGGGAGGGGGGAGGGGGAGGTGGGGGGGGAGGAGGAGAGGGAGGGAAGAGAAGGGGGGTGGAGAGGACGGGAGGGAGGAGGAGGAGGGAAAGAGAGGATAAGGAGGGAGGGGAGGAGGGAGGAGGAGGAGGGAGGGGAAGAGAGGAGAGGACGGGAGGAGTGAAGGAGGGGAGGGAGGGGGAGGGAGGGAAGAGGAGAGGACAGGAGGAGTGAAGGAGGGAGGAGGGGAGGGAAAGATGAGAGGACAGGGAGGAGTGAAGGAGGAGAAGGGGAGGGAAAAAGAGGAGAGAGGACGGTAGGAGTGAAGGAGGGGAGGAGGGTAGGGAAAGAGGGAGGAGAGAGGACGGGAGGAGTGAAGGAGGAGGAGGAGGGAGGAGGGAGGGAGGGGAATCTGGAGAGGGGGCGGTTGAAAAACGCTAATAGAGACGAGAACACACGAGGGAGGAGGGAGAGGGAGAGGAAGGGAGAAAAGAGGGAGGGAAGGGAGGAAGACAGATGGAGAAGGAAGAGAGGGGAGGCAGGGATAAAGAGAGGGAAAAAAGTAAGAAACAGACACACAGTGAGCAAGATAATGAAAGAGATTAAAAAAAATACGGGTAAGCGGGCAGCAGCCGAGGAAAGAGGTAAGAGGAAATGCAGTAAAGCCCCCCCCCCCCACAAAAAAATAATAAAAAAATAAAAAATAAAATAAAAGATAATAAAAAAATAAAAATAGAAAATAAGACAAAAAAAGGAAATTTAAGTTACTTGCCGTCTGCCACTTCAACGCGTCACGTTTCAACATACCTGGAAAGAAAAAGAAAAATTAATTTACATAACAAACAACGAAACAATGCATAACTGTAAAATAGATGTAATCGGAAAGAGAGAGAGAGAGAGAGAGAGAGAGAGAGAGAGAGAGAGAGAGAGAGAGAGAGAGAGAGAATTAGAAAGGGAGAGAGAGAATTTGATAGAGAGAGAATTAGAAAGAGAGAGAGAATTAGAAAGAGAGAGAGAGAATTAGAAAGAGAAAGAGAATTAGAAAGAGAGAGAGAATCAGAGAGAGAATCAGAAAGAGAAAAAGAAAATTAGAAAAAAAAGAGAGAACGCCAGACACATGCATCTCGAAAATAAGAGAGAGAAAGCGAAAGCACGACTCAAAAAAAAAAAAAGAAGAAGAAAAAAAAAAGACGACAAAAAAGAAAGGACCATTAATTAAGGCAGAGAGAGGGACGGCGCGGGAGGAGGGAAACATGTCACGTGGGCCAAGGAGGGCTTAAGTACCCTCCACGGCTCGAGGACGCTGATAATAAAACAAAAACAAAAAACTGACTAAACGGCCGCCAGCCCCGCCAGAGAGGAGTATAATGACGCGGGCTATTTCGGCTGCATGAATCTGCCATGAATTCTTGCTACTGTGTCCGGGGGCTTTGCGAATCTTAGAGGGAGCAAATGGGAAGATAAACGCAGGTGAGTGAGAGAGAGGGAGAGAGGGAGAGAGGGAGAGAGAGAGGGAGAGAGAGAGGGAGGGAGGGAGGGAGAGAGGGAGGGAGAGGGGGATAGAAGAGGGAGGGAGAGGGGGATAGAGGGAGAGGGGGATAGAGGGAGAGAGGGAGAGAGAGAGAGAGAGCGGTAACGCCTTTCCATTCAAATTTCCTATCTCTTTCTCTTTCTTGTTCTTTCATTCTCTCTCCCTCCCCCCCTCTCCGCACCCCACCTCCCTCCCTCCCTTCCTCCCTCCTCCTCACTCCTCTCCCCCCCACCCACCCACCCACCCTCCCTCCCTCTCCCTCCCTCTCTCCCTCCCTCTTATTGCATGACATGTCCCTATTCACAGAAGACGTTGTCAACAGAAAGTAATATGAAATCCGAAGACGCCACTTGCTGACGAGAGGAATTATATACACAGGACGACAGGGAAGGCGGGAAGACGGTAAGAAATTAAGGAGAGAGAGAAAAAGAATGGGAGGGGAGAGAAAGAGTGAGATAATTAAAAATAGAAAGAGAAAGAAATAGAGAGAGAGAAAAGAGAGAGAGAGAGAGAGAGAGAGAGAGAGAGAGAGAGAGAGAGAGAGAGAGAGAGAGAGAGAGAGAGAGAGAGAGAGAGAGAGCCTGAAAGAGAGAGAGAGAGAGCCTGAAAGAGAGAGAGAGCGCGAGAGCCTGAAAGAGAGAGCGAGAGCGCGCCTGAAAGAATGAGAGAGAGAGAGATAAAAGCCCGACAGAGAGAGAGAGAGAGAGAGAGCCTGAAAGAGAGAGCGAGAGCGCGCCTGAAAGAATGAGAGAGAGAGAGAGAGAGATAAAAGCCCGACAGAGAGAGAGAGAGAGCGAGCGAGCGAGCGCGACAAGGCGGCAGCAGCTGAGACAAGAAGGGACAACATCGACACCCGTTGTGAGTCGCCTGGGAGGACGCGAGAAGTATCCTCGGTTAATTGAATTTTGAATTGATTTTCCATCAGCGCGGGTTGAGGACGGCTGGTCCTCGAGTGTGTTGCCCGACGCCACTTGCACGGGGAGGGGGGGGGGGATGGGAGGGTGAGGGGGTGGAAGAGTGGCAGGAGGCGGAGGACAGGAGGGGGAGGGAGAGGGGGTGGGAGGAGGTGGAAGACAGGAGGGGGTAGGGGATGGGAGGGGGTGGGGGATGGGAGGGGGAAAGTGTGGAGGACAGGAGGGGAGGGGGTGGGAGGCGGAGGACAGGAGGGGAGGGGGTGGGATGTGGAGGACAGGAGGGGGTGGGAGGAGGCAGAGGACAGGAGGAGGAGATTGAGAGGGACAGGAGGGAGGGGGTGGAAGACAGGAGGGGGAGGGGTGGAGGATGGGAGTGGGAGGAGGTGGAAGAAGGGAGGGGTTAAAGAAAGGGAGGTGGTGGAGAATGGGAGAGGGTGGAGGATGGCATTGGAGTGGGGGGGGCGTAAACGAAAAAACAAAACATGGCCCTGGGGAGTCAGGGAAGTAAGTGTGTTAAAGAAAAGGAAAAGAAGGGCATAGAGAGACTATGAAAGAGCGAGCAAGATAAAGAGGAAAGGGACGTAAAGGAGAAAGACGACGAGAGGAAAAGAGGAGGAGGGGAAGAAGGGTGAAGAATGACGACATAAAGAGGGGAAAGAGGAACAGCCAACATCCTCGAGGTGGGACAGCTGGGATAGCCATTATGTTTGCTCCGACCCCGAGATTTCCCCCCCTCCTTCAACACACACACACACACACACACACGCACACACACACACACACACACACACACACTATTCTATTTCTGTCTGTCTGTCTGTCTGCCTGTCTCTCTCATTAAGAATAGATGCAGCAACAGTCAAGCCATCTAGCTTTTAATAAATAACGATACGGTAAACTAGACGTAGGAAAAGGAAAAGGGATAGAGGGAAGAAAGAAGAACAGGAGAAAAAGGAGGAAGAGATGAAAGTTAAGCGTGAGAGGTATGGAGGAGGAGGGACGGAGAATGGGGGGAAGGAAGGGAAGGAGAGAGAGAGAGAGAGAGAGAGAGAGAGAGAGAGAGAGAGAGAGAGAGAGAGAGAGAGAGAGAGAGAGAGAGGGAGGGAGAGGGAGGAGAGGAGGGAGAGGGAGAGAGAGAGAGAGGGAGGGAGAGGGAGGGGGAGGGAGAGGGAGAGGAGGGAGAGGGAGGGAGGGAGGGAGGGAGAGAGAAGAGAGAGAGAGAGAGAGAGAGAGAGAGAGAGAGAGAGAGAGAGAGAGAGAGAGAGAGAGAGAGAGAGAGAGAATATGACGGGAGAGCTATCAACACCAAAAAAGAAAGATCAAACAACGAACGACGGAAGGAGAAACGGCAAAAAAAACCCTCCTCAGCACACCCAAGGCAGCCGACACCGGGGCACTCATAACCCTGGCACCTGTCGCCGTCCTGGTCGTCCCGCAACCTGGCGGTGTCGTGACGAGGCGGCGCGCGAGCGAACGAGTGCCAGCGAGGTCATTCCACTCGACCAAGCACCTCGATGACCCTCGTTAAAGGGGCGTTAAAGCTGCCATTCCGCCACCGGAGACCGAGGCGCGGAATATATTTTCTCTTCATTAACGGCCGACAAACCTTAGCCACGAGCTCTAAAATAGGCCGTGCGCGCTTGTTAAATCTAGTCTGAACTTCGACCACGCGGTACCGAGTCTGTGCAAGGCTGGCACTCGGTGGCACCTGCGACATGGGGGTGTTATTGGCATCCGACGGCCTGGGCACGAGGGCCACAATGCGTTTGTTACAGCGGACGCATTTAATTAAGGCGAAACCATTCCACAGGTGCAGCGACGCCACGCACGGCCTATATAATCCCACGCCGGTGCCATATGCATGCCAGTCCTTCGAGTCCCAACCGCACTGCCAATAACCTACTTCTCTCTCACTCTAATCCCCCGAAGAACCCCCTTCAATTCATTTAAAAAGAGGAACCAAACTGAAATCAGCCTCACCATACAAACACCATAAATCTCCCCAAGAGCCAGCGCACAGTCGGGGGTGACGGAATGCACACATGTACAGTCTAGACACCACAAATCACGCGCAGTCGCCCCTTGATAAACAGAAAACGGCATCCGGCAACATCGCATTCCCTCCCTCCTGTATACGTCAGGTAAGACATAATTAATGACACACAGCAAGTGCAGTCTGCTTTTTCTTCTTCTTCTTCTTCTTCTTTCTTTCTTTCTCCTTTTGTCAACTGTTACCGCAAAAAAAAAACATGGTGGTAGTGTACCTGGACAACATGAAACGACTCGCTGGTAGTGTACCCGGACAACATGAAACGACTGGCTGGTAGTGTACCTGGACAACATGAAACGACTCGCTGGTAGTGTACCCGGACAACATGAAACGACTGGCTGGTAGTGTACCTGGACAACATGAAACGACTCGCTGGTACTGTACCTGGACAACATGAGACGGCTCGCTGGTAGTGTACCTGGACAACATGAAACGACTCGCTGGTAGTGTACCTGGACAACATGAGACGACTCCAAGGACCTTAACGGGATATGCGATACGACGTTGCGGTTCCATTAGTTCTGCCTAAACTGAAAGCCTCGAAAGGAGATGCCCCAGATCAAGGTCCGTCGAACCGCCCGACAAGAGAGAAGGAAAACGACGAACAAGTTACTAAGAAGGAGGAAAGGATCAACACATTAATCACCGAAAAAGAGAAAAAAGAAAAGCAAGGAAAAGAAAGGAAAATAAAAAGAAAAGAAAGAAAAAGAAAATAAAATAAAATAAAGAAAATAAAAGAAAAAGAAAAGAAAAGAAAAAGAAAAAATCTTGACCGTTTCAAAGGCGCTATCAATAAGGACGCGACCCTCCCCTCCCCCTCCCCCCCGAACACACTAACACAACAACGCAAGTAATCCCCAAGATAGGTTACCGAGAGCCACTACTGCCTCGCTACAGAGTGCTGGGGATGACCCGTGATAACCTCTCTCCCTTCTCTCTTTTTCTTCTTCTTCGTCTTTTTCTTCTGCTCCTAATTATCTTCCACCTCCTCCTCATCCTCCTTCACCACCACCACCACCACCACCACCACCACCACCACCACCTTCACCTTCACCTTCACCTTCACCACCTCCACCACTACCACCTCCACCACTACCACCTCCACCACTACCACCTCCACCACTACCACCTCCACCACTACCACCTCCACCACTACCACCTCCACCTCCACCACTACCACTACCACCTCCACCACCTCCTTCACCACCACCATCACCACCACCATCACCATCACCACCACTAACACCACAACCTCCACCTCCACTTCATCCTCCATCCTATCCTCCGCCTTTATCTCCCTGACCTCTACCCTACAGTCCCCATCCCCTTTGAACCCCTCAACCCCCACCCCCATTCCCTCTGGACCCCCAACCCCCTCCCCTATCCCCTCTGAACCCTCAACACCCCCTTCCAAAACTCCAACCCCCCCCTACCCACAATACTCTCGAGGAGTCACTCCTTAAAATAAGATACTCCGAGTCGAGACAGCATATTTAATCGACGCTAATTATGGGATTTAGGCCAAGTCACGTATCCAGCGCGGGACGGGACGGGCGTGGGCAGGGGGGCTAGGTAGGGGAGGGAGGGAGGGGAGGAAGGGATATGAGCATGGGGTGTTGAAGTGTGAAAGACGGTATTAAAGGAATGAAAGGGATGGGGAGGAGGAGGAGGAGGAAGAGGAGGAGAGGAGGAGGAGGAGGAGGAGGAGAGAAGGAGGACGGGGGAGTGAGAAGAGGAAGAGGAAGAGCAGGAGAACGAGCAAGTAAAAAGAGGAAGATGAAGTAAATAAAGGACAAAGAGGAGGATGAAGTAAGTAAAGGACAAGGAGGAGGAGAAAGTAAGGGAAAGAGGCGAATAATAACAAGACGAAGAAAGGGGACGACGAAGACGTAAAAGCAGGAGAAGAAGGCTTTGTATCTGCGAAGACAAGACGAGAAACGAACCCGCAGATCGCCCCGTGGCAGGTTCACCTTGACACGCACCGCTACCTGTCTGCCGACGCCCACCTTGATGTTCCCGAGCAAATCTATTTCATAAAATAAACATGCGCTATGCAAACAGACAAACACACATAGCTATACATAGTGTGCATGGTTATTACACGGATATGCACACACACGCAGCGCCCGTAGAAATATGCATGCGAATACGGAGATCAAAAGAGGGAAAGCGAGAGGAAGAGTAAGAGTGAGGCAGGGAGAGAAAGTGGTAAGTGAATAAGTGAAGGAGACGGAGAGGGAAAGTGGGGGAGGGGAGAGACGGAAGGAGGGGAGGGGAGGGTATGGGAGGGGAACGGGATGGAAAGGGAGGGGATGGGATGGAAAAGGGAGGGGAAGGGAAGGAGGGAGGGAAGGAGGGAGAGAAGGAGGGAGGGAGAGAGAGAGAGAGAGAGGGAGGGAGGGAGGGAGGGAGGGAGGGAGAGAGAGAGAGAGAGAGAGAGAGAGAGAGAGAGAGAGAGAGAGAGAGAGAGAGAGAGAGAGAGAGAGAGAGAGAGAGAGAGAGCAAGCAAGAGAGAGAGAGAGAGCAAGAGAGAGAGAGAGAGAGAGAGAGAGAGAGAGAGCAAGAGAGAGAGAGAGCAAGAGAGAGAGCAAGAGAGAGCAGAGAGAGAGAGAGAGAGAGAGAGAGAGAGAGAGAGAGAGAGAGAGAGAGAGAGAGAGAGAGAGAGAAGAGAGAGAGAGAGAGAGAGAGAGAGAGAGAGAGAGAGAGAGAGAGAGAGAGAGAGAGAGAGAGAGAGAGAGAGAAAGAGAGAGAGAGAGAGAAAGAGAAACAGAGATACAGAAAGAGAGAAAGAGAAAGAAAACGAACACACACCCATATCATAAACACACAACACCCAAATCGTTAAGTCATCAACAAAGCCAATTTCCTTTGTGGCATAAATCATCCCAAAGTTTGAATTAACAAGTAATCTTCCAAGACCTGCCAGCATCACACTTTATCTCCCACGCACATCAGCATCTCCACGTCGTCAGAATAAGCGGGGAAGTTAAGAAGAGGGGAAAAAATATGCTAAAAAATGCTCTCCAAATGTGATAAACATAATGATAACAAAAACACGAGAAGAAAAGATGAAATTATGATGATAATGATAATCATAGCACTAAAGGCCTTGATAAATGGTAAGTATAAGCATGATGCTTTTACAACTAATAGACTGTTATTAATAATTATACAACCAACAACAATATTTATCCAGCGAACTAATCATAAAAAAGTGAATAAAAGTTTTCTCGACTTCTGCTCTTAACAGAAAATATATATTTCGTCTCAGAAAAATAGAAAAGAAAAGGAAAGACAAAAAAAAAGTATGCAAGCTTCCTTCGGGACGATTTTTTTTCTATGTTAGAATTAAAGACAATGCACGGGGGGGGGGGGGGGGACGCTAGGGGGTAGAGGGAGGAGGGAATACTTGGAGGAGGGGGGAGGAAACCCTAGGGAGGAGGGGGAGGAGGGAACTGTAGGGGAGGGGGAGGAGGACACACTAGGGAGGAGGGGGAGGGAACTCTAGGGGGAGGGGGAGGAGGACACACTAGGGAGGAGGGGGAGGGAACTCTAGGGGAGGGGGTAGGAGGGAGGGAAGTCTAGGGGGAGGGGAGGAGGAAACACTAGGGAGGAGGGGGAGGGAAGACTAGGGGGAGTAAGCATCCGTTGGGTTGGGGGAAGAGGGGACGGTGGGGGAGGGGGAGGAGGAGGGGGAGTAAGGGGACCCGCCGGGTGAGGGGATGAGGTGACGGTGGGGAGGGGGTACATGAGGATCAGCCGAGGAGAGGGGACGAGGTGGGAGGGTGTCCTGGAGGGAGAGGAAAGGAGGGATGTTGGGTAGGGAAGCGGATAGGAGGGGGGGGAAGAGAGGTGAAAGAACCCAAGAAATGGAGGGAGAAGGAAGAGGATGCGCGGGTTCCCCAAGCGGAGGATGCGAGGAGGGAGAGGAACAAGAAGTCACAGAAGAGGGGGAGATAAAGTGGGTGATTGAAAGGGGTAATTAATGGAAGGAGACATGAAGGGGAAAGGGAAAGGTATATAAATATAGCCTCCGCCTCGCTCTCTTTCTCTCTCTCTCTCTCTCTCTCTCTCTCTCTCTCTCTCTCTCTCTCTCTCTCTCTCTCTCTCTCTCTCTCTCTCTCTCTCTCTCTCTCTCTTTCTTTCTTTCTCTTCCTTTCTTTCTCTCTCTTCCTTTCTTCTTTCTTTCTTTCTTTCTTTCTCTCATCCTTTCTTTCTCTCTTCCTTTCTCTCTCTCTTCCTTCCTTTCTCTCTCTCTCTTCCTTTCTTTCTTTCTTTATCTCTCTCTTCCTTTCTCTCTCTCTCTCTCTCTCTTTCTTTCTTTCTCCCTTTCTTTCTTTCTTTCTTTCTCTCCTGCTTTCTTTCTTTCTTTCTTTCTCCCTTTCTCCTTCTCTTCCTCTCCCTCCATCCCTCAACCACCCACGTAGCCACAACTCCCCATTCCTCCCAACCCAGTACATTACCAACTCAGACTCAACCCCGCCGTCATTTCAACCCCACCCTGCCTCCCTCCCCCTCCCTTCCCTCCCTCAATCCATCCTTTCCCTCCCCTCCCTCCCCTCCCCTCCCATCCCATCCATCCCTTCCCTCCCTCTCTCCCTCCCTCCCTCCCATCCTTTCCCTCCCTCTCTCCCTCCCTCCCTCCCTCCCTCCCTCCCTCCCTCCCCTCCCACCCCAACCCCTTCGCGTGACCCCTCAAGAGATATCTCCTAAGGTTACGTCGGGGCTCCTTGCGTCGCCCGTATCTTAAAGAGCTGCCACTGGTCTCATCACGACTTAGGGCGACGAGGGAGGCCGAAAAAAAAAAGAAGAAAAAAAAAAAAAGAAAATAAAGGAGGTGGAGATGGATGAGGAGAGGGAGAACAACAAGAACAACAACAACAACAACAAAAACAACAACAATAATAATAATAATAATCAGTAGAAGAAGAAGTAGAACTAGAATTAGTAGAAAGAGAAGAAGAAGAAGAACAGCTACAACAACAAGTGCA
>NC_091568.1:5087385-5089885 GCF_042767895.1 Penaeus vannamei
GTAGGAAAGGGGGTGGGGCGGAGGGGAGAGAATGTAGAGGAGGTGGAAAGAAGAGATGGTAAGAAAGGGAAGGGGGAGGGGAGGGAGGAGAGGGTAAGAAAGGGAGGGAGGGGGAAAAGATAGGAAAGGGGACGGGAAGGGAGGAAAGGAAAAGAGAGAGGAAGAAGAAGAAGAGGAGGAGAAGGAGGAAGGGAGAGATGGAGAGAGGAAGAGGAAGAGGAGGAAGGGAGGGAAGAGGAAGAGGATGAAGGGATGGAAGAGAGAGATGAGGAGGAAGGAGAGGGTGGTGAACAGTGTGAAGAGGAATGAATGAAAGAGTAGATGAAAACAGGAGCAAATAAAGAGGACGAAGACAGAAAAAGATGAGCAGAGGTTAACGTGGAAGAGAAAACAAAGGTGAGGAAAAAAAAAACAGACAAGAAGAAGAGAAACATAAGAGGGAGGAGAAGCGAAAAGGAAAGAGGGACACGAAACCATGAAAACAAGGGGTTAACGACGGCGAATTCCGATGGCTCGATATCGGGAAAGGTTTATCCTCCTCTTCCTTTCCCTCCCTCCCTCCCCCTTCCTCCCTCCCTTCCTCCCCCTTCCTCCCTCCCTCCCTCCACCTTCCTTCCTCCCCCTTCCCCCTCCCCTTCCCTCCCTCCCCCTTCCCTCCCTCCCTCCCTCCTTCCATCCCTCCCTCCCTCCCTCCCTCCCCCTTCCTCCCTTCCTCCCTCCCTCGAAGACGCCTCATTAAAAATCCAAAGGGAGGAAATCACACCCAACATATACAAAGAAAATACATACATAAAAAACAAAATCATACAGTAAAAAATAACAAATAAATAACTAAAATAAATAAATAAATAAATATATGAAAAAAAAACGATACACCAAAATACAAAAGCATACAGTAAAAATTAATAAACAACTAAAACAATAAAACAAATAAACAAAAAAACACCAACAGCACAAAAATCAACCACGAGCCCCGACGCGCCGCCATCTTTCCACCCCGCGCAAATACATCGCAAGGAACAAGAAAAAAACAGAATGACGAGGCCAATAAGACGCTGCGGGTAAATGTATTCCGGTGACAAACAACAGAGCCGGGCCGCTGTCACCTCCTTCTGATATACAATGGCTCGCCGGGAGGGAGAGGGGGAGGGAGGGAGGGAGGGAGGGAGGGCGGGAGGGAGGGAGGGAGGGAGAGAGGGAGACGGAGGAGGGGGAGAAGGAGAGGGAATGAAGGAATGAGAGAGAGGAGAGATAGGGAAGGGGGAGAGAGAGAGAGAGAGAGAGAGAGAGAGAGAGAGAGAGAGAGAGAGAGAGAGAGAGAGAGAGAGAGAGAGAGAGAGAGAGAGAGAGAGAGATAAGAAGGAAGACTACACGAATGTAGACGAAAACAACAGAAGGTTAGCAAAGTAAAAGGATAAAGACAAAAACGGAGGAGGAGGAGGAGGAGGGGGAAGGGGGAGGGGGAGGAAAAGGAGGAGGAGGAGGAGAAGAAAGAGGAAAAGAAAAAGTAAAAGATAACGAAGAAAAAAGAAAAAGGAGAAAAAGAAATAGAAATAGAAAAAGAAAGGACAAGAAAAAGATAAAAATAAAAAGAAGACGACCCGCCAAAGAAAAGCCGCCACGTGTCAGAATCAAGCAGCGTCCGCGAGAGAGGGAGAGGGAGAGGGGAGGGAGAGGGAGGGAGGGAGGGAGGGAGGGAGGAGGGAGGGAGGGAGGGAGGGAGGGAGGGAGAGAGAGAGAGAGAGAGAGAGAGAGAGAGAGAGAGAGAGAGAGAGAGAGAGAGAGAGAGAGAGAGAGAGAGAGAGAGAGAAAGAGAAAGAGAAGAAAGAGAAAGAAAGAGAAAGAGAAAGAGAAAGACAAAGACAAAGAGAAAGAGAAAGAAAAAAGAGAGAGAGAAAGAGACAGAGAGAAATAGAAAGAGCGAGAGAGCCTCTTCCCCCTTCCGTCCGAGAGCCCCGGATCTGCAGGGGGAATCTGAGGCAACGTGCTCGGATACCCGTGAGCCTCCGGAGGTCCGCTGCGATTCTCGGACTTTTCTCGGAGATAAATATGGCCGCCGCGATTCCCTTACACTCAATCCGACATATTTCTTTTCGGGAGTTTATTGTGGCTGTCCATGGGAGATCCCTTTGACAAGGAGGGGTGGGTGGGGTGGGGTGGGGTGGGGTGGGGTGGCGGGGGGTTTCCGTTCTGAGGTTGCTGTTGTCGCATTATCTCTTTCGAACATTAGATTTACAGGTAAACGCACATATATAAACACAGGCATACGCGTACACAAACAAACACAAACACATAGACACAGACAGACAGTCACACACACAAACATACACGCAGGTAAGCAAGCGCGAACACACACACACGCGCGCGCGCGCACACACACACACACACACACACACACACACACACACACACACACACACACACACACACACACACACACACACACACACACACACACACACACATATAAAAAAAGAAAGAAAAAAGAAAGAAAATAAAA
>NC_091568.1:5102385-5104885 GCF_042767895.1 Penaeus vannamei
CCCACCATTCCCAGGGTCAAGGAGGAGAAAACTTAATTCACAGGGGCACACACATAGCGAGTTTCTCCCTCCATTCCTCCCTCCCATCCTGTCCCCGTCTCCTTCCTCCCTTCCTCAACTTCCCTTCCCCACTTCCCAAAACCTTGCCAATCCCCCAAACGTCCTACCCCATCCACACAGCCGCATACTTCCTCCTCTTCCCCTCCTTCTTTCTTCTTCTTCTTCTTCCCATCATTTTCCTTCCCCCTTCTTTCTCCCCCACTTCCTCCCCCCTTCCCCTTGCCGCTCCTCTTCTCTCGCCCTTCTCCCTCCCCCTTGCCCTTCCTACTCCCTACCCCTTCCTCCTCCCTCCCTCCCTCCCTCTCCCCCTTGCCCTTCCTCCTCCCTCCCTCTCCCCCTTCCTCCTCTTTCCTCCCTCTCTCTCCCCCTTGCCCTTCCTCCTCCCTCCCTCTCCCCCTTCCCTTTCCTCCTCCCTCCCTCTCCCCCTTCCCTTTCCTCCTCCCTCCCTCTCCCCCTTTGCCCTTCCTCCTCCCTCCCTCTCCCCCTTTGCCCTTCCTCCTCCCTCCCTCTCCCCCTTCCCTTTCCTCCTCCCTCCCCCTCCCCCTTGCCCTTCCTACTCCCTCCCTCTCCCCTTTGTCCTTCCTCCTCCCTCCCTCTCCCCCTTGTTATACCTCCTCCCTCCCCCTCCCCCTTGCCCTTCCTCCTCCCTCCCTCCCCCCCTTGCTATACCTCCATCCTCCCTCCTCCTTCCCCTTCCTCCTCCCTCCCTCTTCCCCTTGCTATACCTCCATCCTCCCTCTCCCCCTGCTCCTCTCTCACTCTCCCCCCTTGCCTTCCTTCCTCCCTTCCTCTCCTCCTTTGCCCCTCCTCCTCCACCCCCCCCACCTCTACCCCCCCCTTCCCCGGGTATCCGGCGGAACCTACAAACGCCGCATCGAAAATTGGATAACCGATTTCCTATCTGGCTCCCAGCTTCTGTATTACTTTCCCTTCCTCTTTTATTCCCACGCGTTCTTTTGTTCTTTGTTCAACCCCACCTACCGTGCCCTCCCACTTCCCCTCTCCCCCCACCTACCGTGCCCTCCCACTTCGCCTCTCCCCCACCTACCGTGCCCTCCCACTTCCCCTCTCCCCCCACCTACCGTGCCCTCCCACTTCCCCTCTCCCCCCCACCTTCTCCCTCTTACAGTGAACGTGCAAGTGGGAATCTACAAGTACACAAAAAAAAACAACAACAACAACACCACCATCTATATAAACGTAAATACAAACGTAAACTAACTACACACCAACGTAAACACAACCCTAAAATCTACAACCTAACAGAACCCAAATCAAACCCCTTCCCTTCCAAAGTTATGCGTCCTTCCGGTCAAAAATTCCAATGGTCATCTGGACGTCCAACAACAATTCATATTTATGGCACTCGGGCCTCGAATTCTTCATGCGCGAGGGCCCACACTGCCTGGAAATTAGATTTGCGATTTTAAAGATCCCTCTTCAGTCGCACAAAATGGCACTCTTGTTTTATGCCACATTTCCTGCAACGGAGGACGGACGGGAAAGGGCGAGAGAGAGAGAGGGGAGAGAGGGGGAAAGGATAATGGAGGGAAGGGGGAGGATGGAGGGGAAGGGGGAGGATGGAGGGGATGGGGGAGGATGGAGGGGAAGGGGGAGGATGGAGGGAGGAAGGGGGAGGATGGAGGGAGGAAGGGGGAGGATGGAGGGGAAGGGGAGGATGGAGGATGGAGGGGAAGGGGGAGAATGAAGGGGTAGAGGGAAGGAGGGGAAAGAGGGGAGGATGGAGGGAAAGAGGAGGAGGAGGGAAGGGAAAAGGGGATGGATGGATGGAAAGAGAGGGAAGGGAAGGGTGGAGAGAAAGTTGGGGAGGAGGGAGGGAAGGAGGGAAGTGGAAAGAAAGGGGGAAAGAGAGGGAGGAAAAAAAAATGGGTGACTGATGGAGAGGATAAAAGGAAGAGTGATGGAATGAGGGTGAAATAGGAAATATAAAACGGAAAGTGGAAGAGAGGGAGCGAGAAAAGAGACGGAAAAGAAAGAGAGACAAAGAGAAACGTGTGTGTGTGTGTGTGTGTGTGTGTGTGTGTGTGTGTGTGTGTGTGTGTGTGTGTGTGTGTGTGTGTGTGTGTGTGTGTGTGTGTGTGTGTGTGTGTGTGTGTGTGTGTGTGTTTATATATATAAATATATATATATATATATATATATATATATATATATATATATATATATATATATATATAGAGAGAGAGAGAGAGAGAGAGAGAGAGAGAGAGAGAGAGAGAGAGAGAGAGAGAGAGAGAGAGAGAGAGATAGAGAGATAGAGAGAGAGAGATAGAGAGAGAGATAGAGAGAGAGAGAGAGAGAGAGAGAGAGAGAGAGAGAGAGAGAGAGAGAGAGAGAGAGAGAGAGAGAGAGAGAGAGAGAGAGAGAGAGAGAGAGAGCGAGAGCGCATCAGCAACCTACGGCCTCTAAATTATTCAAA
>NC_091568.1:5119885-5152385 GCF_042767895.1 Penaeus vannamei
CCCAATAAAAAAAAAATCAAAGATGCACAGCACAGGCTTTTATAAAAATCTATAACCTCCAAACACCATTCTATTCCTCCCGAGAAGGACTTTCATTAACGCAAAGTACTCAATAATAATCTATTTATTCTTCTTCACACCTCCCAATAAAAAAATCAAAGCTAAGCTACATAAACTAAAAAAAAAAATAATAATAAATAAAAACTATAAACTCCAAACACCATTCTATTCCTCCCGAGAAGGACTTTCATTAACGCAAAGTACTCAATAATAATCTATTTATTCTTCTTCACACCTCCCAATAAAAAAAAATCAAAGCTAAGCTACATAAACTAAAAAAAATAAATAAAATAAAAACTATAACCTCCAAACACCATTCTATTCCTCCCGAGAAGGACTTTCATTAGCGCAAAGTATTCAATATTTTCCGGAAACTAATAAGCCGCCAGACACATGCCATTACTCTGCGTCAAGTAGAGGCCGGCGAAGCAAAAGGAAATTAATATGTACAAAGTTTTGCAGCTGCTACGGACTCTACTCCCGCGTATCCATTCCCGCGTGAAGAGGGTGGGAGGAAAGACGAGGATAAAGGAGGAAAAACGAGGATCAAGGGGAAAAGAGGGAGGGAGAAGGAAGAAAGAAGGAGAGAGGGAGGGAGAAGGAAGAAAGAAGGAGAGAGGGAGGAGGGAGGAGGAAGGAGGGAGGCAGAAGGAAGGAGGGAGGGAAAGGGAAGAAGAAAGGAGGGAGGGAAAAGGAAGAAGGAAGGAGAGAGGGAGGACGGAGGAGGAGGTGAGAAGGAAGGAGAAAGCTAGGGAGGGAAATAGGGAATGAGTGTGCAGGTAGGTGAGTAACAGAGTGAGAGATAGACAGAGATTGAAAGTCACCGATAGACAGATAGATTGAGAATATATATACATTGTACACACACACACAAATATTTATATATATACATATATATATATATATATATATATATATATATATATATATATATATATATATATATATAGACAGAGAGAGAGAGAGAGAGAGAGAGAGAGAGAGAGAGCGAGAGAGATAGAGAGAGAGAGAGAGAGAAAGAGAAAGAAAGAGATAGAGAAAGAGAAGAGAGAGAGAGAGAGAGAGAGAGAGAGAGAGAGAGAGAGAGAGAGAGAAAAGAGAAGAGTAGAGGGGATAGAGGATGAAGGCGAGGGCGAGAGTCTGCGCGCACGCACCTTCCTTCCTTCTCGTTCTAACAAAACACGAGGGCAGCGTCCCCGCCCGCCCCACCCCCCTTCACCCCTTTCTCCCCGCCCCCTCGTCGTTCCAGCTTCCCCCTCCACGCCCCCCCCCCCCTTTTACTATCACGGTCTGCATCTCTCATCAGCAAAGGAGGCAAGAAACCCGAGGGTGCCACAACCGCCCTTCATTTCCCTGGCCATGCTGGTGACACGCAGGCATCTGGGGCGGGGGAGGGAGGTCTGGGGGGGGGCAGGGGGAAGGGCAGAGGGGGCAGGGGGAAGGGCTGAGGGGGCTGGGAGAAGGGCTGAGGGGGCTGGGAGGGAGGTCTGGGGGCAGGGGGGAAGGGCTGAGGGGGCTGGGAGGAGGTCTGGGGGGCTGGGAGAAGGGCTGGGGGGCTGGGAGAAGGGCTGAGGGGCTGGGAGAAGGGCTGAGGGGGCTGGGGGAGGGTCTGGGGGAAGGGCTGAGGGAGCTGGGGGAAGGGCTGAGAAAAGGGCTGAGGGGGCTGTAAGGGAAGGGCCGAGGGGGCTGGGAGGAGGACTGAGGGGGCTGAGAAAAGGGCTGAGGGGGCTGGGGAAAGGGCTGAGGGGGCTGGGAGGAGGGCTGAGGGGGCTGAGAAAAGGGCTGAGGGGGCTGTAAGGGAAGGGCTGAGGGGGCTGGGAAAAAGGGTGAGGGGTCTGGGAAAAAGGGCTGAGGGGGCTGTAAGGGAGGGGCTGAGGGGGCTGTAAGGGGAGGGGCTGAGGGGGCTGGGAAAAGGGGCTGAGGGGGCTGGGAAAAAGGTCTGGGGGGCTGGGGGAAGGGCTGAGGGGGCTGGGAAAAAGGGCTGAGGGGGCTGTAAGGGAAGGGCTGAGAGGGCTGTAAGGGAAGGACTGAGGGGGCTGAGAAAGGGGCTGAGGGGCTGAGAGAAGGGCCGAGGGAGCTGGGAGAAGGGCTGAGGAGGTAGTAAGGGAAGGGCTGAGGGGGCTGGGAAAAAGGGCTGAGGGGGCTGTAAGGGAAGGGCTGAGAGGGCTGAGAAAAGGGCTGAGGGGCTGAGAGAAGGGCCGAGGGAGCTGGGAGAAGGGCTGAGGAGGTAGTAAGGGAAGGGCTGAGGAGCTGGGAGAAGGGCCGAGGGAGCTGGGAGAAGGGCTGAGGAGGTTGTAAGGGAGGGGCTGAGGGAGCTAGGGGCTGAGGGGGCTAGGGAAGGGGCTGAGGGGAAGGAGGGCGAATGTTCCGATATCCAGGCAGCTGAATCCTGCTCGAACGATTAGCCAAACACGAATATTCACGAATTCACAAATGATATCTGGCTGTCATCTGGAGGTCCCTTCCTGCTTCCACTGACCTTTCACTGACCCCTGACCTTGTCACCAGACTCCCTGACCTCGAGTGCCATTTTGAAAAATTCATCACACAGCCAACTTCGCTTTCGATCTGTCTGTTATATCCTCTTCACTGTGTTTTTGCGTCGACGTGGCTGCCTCTCTCTCTCTCTCTCTCTCTCTCTCTCTCTCTCTCTCTCTCTCTCTCTCTCTCTCTCTCTCTCTCTCTCCCTCTCTCTCTCTCTCTCTCTCTCTCTCTCTCTCTCTCTCTCTCTCTCTCTCTCTCTCTCTCTCTCTCTCTCCCTCTCTCTCTCTCTCCCTCTCCCTCTCCCTCTCCCTCTCCCTCTCCCTCTCCTCTCTCTCCTCTCCCTCTCCCTCTCCCTCTCCCTCTCCCTCTCCCTCTCCCTCACCCTCTCCCTCTCCCTCTCCCTCTCTCCCTCTCCTCTCCCTCTCCCTCTCCCTCTCTCCAACAACTTCCTCTCACTGAGGTATGACATCACTGGCCATCACTCCCCAGTACGGAGCCTGGCTCTCGCATCACCTTCACATCGCCCCCCTCCTTCACCCCTCCAACCCTTCCCCACCATCTGCCCCTCCCGACGACCTCTTCCCCCCCTTGCCCCCTCCCTCCCAGCTATCCCTACCCCCGTGCTCCCTCTCCAATCCTCTCCCACATTCTTCCCCTTACCCCATCCCCCCGGTCACTACCCCCCCCCGAGCATGTAGCAGCCCCATCAGCTAATAGTCAAAGCCACGTCGCTGTTTACAAATGAGACTCCTCTTCTATATATCTTTTATTATGTAGACGGCGCTGGAATTAGTTAAAACTGCCCGCGCGGTTTGTAGCGGATTGCGCAATTCAGCCGGCGCTAACCCTTATTTGCATATCATATGACAAATGTGAAGTGTTTGTGGGTGAGGGTGAGTCTGGGTGGGCCTTTGAGCGTTTGTGAGTGTTTGTGTTTCCGTGCGCGTTCGTTTTTTTGAGAGTTTATACCTACATATAGGTATACATAAATTCATACATACATGTATGTATTTATGCATACATACACATACACATACATATATAAACATACACATATACCCAAATTAGTAATTCGCACACATACATATCTGCAAACGTACACGCATTAGTAATCCAAAAAAACATAATCAACATACATACGTACATCTACATAAAAACACAAATACAAACACATAAACACATACATAACTAGAGGAAAATCAACATACGTACGTACATCTATATAAAAAATATATATACACAAACACATACATAACTAGAGGAAAAGATAGAAAACGCGCGAATGGGTCCTGTCACGCGAGCAACGCCCACAGACAGAGCAACCAAGACGAATGCATCCATCCCCACAGACAATTCTCGAAGAAAAACACACCACCTCATTAAGGCCCAAGACGTCCGCGCGAGTTGCTGTCGGTCCCTCGGAGGAGAAAAGGGAGGAAGGAAGGGAAGAAATGGCGACGTCCATCCCACCTTTTCATCTCCGCTAAATCCTCTGCCGCGATATAAACAAGGGGGCGAGAGGGAGAGAGAGAGACGGGGAAAGGTGTGGATGGAGGTGGACAAAGGGGGAAGGGGAAGATCTAGAGGACATGAGGAGGAGGGAGGGATACAAAGAAGGAGAGGGGGAGAAGCGGGGTAGAAGAAAACGAAAGGGGAGAAGAAGTGGGGAAAAGAAGGCGAGGGAAAGACAACGAAGAGTAGATGTGAGTTAGAAGAGCTAGAAGAAAAGAGACAGCAGGAAGAGAAAAAGTATGAGAAAAATCAAAGTAGAGAAGAGGCCGAGGAAGAGAAAACTGAAGGGAGAAGACGAACAAGAGAACAAAAGAAGTAAGCGAAAGGGAGGTGGGTAGACGAGGGCGTCACGGGTTCATCAGGGTCATCTCCCTCCCCTCACCCGATCCCAGAGGGCTCAGGGCGGTGCCACACATCCCCCTCGGAACGCAGGCCCGACTGCCGCATCACCAGCGCATCCGTCAACCGGCCATAAAGGTCACACGCCGCTCCCAAAAGCCAACGCAGCCGACCCTAACGCCTCAGAGGCCTCTTCCCAAATTGTCACCTGATCCCGCCCTCCCGAGACTGACCTGCCGCGTCCGCCCCTGTCCAGCGGTGTCACCCATCCGCCGCGCCGCCCGCAGCCGTCGCGTCCGAGCGCTCGAGCCTCTGACGCCTTAATAACCGGAGACTTATGAGGCCGGGCTGATCTTCGGATCGGAGAGGGATAGGCAGGATAAATAGAGGGGAAGGAGGAGGGACGAAGGGAAGAGGAGGTCGAAGGAGGAGGGACGAAGGGAAGGGGGAGTCGAAGGAAGGAGAATGGGAGACAGCGGGAGGGAACGCGGAATGGAGAGAAAAGAAAAGAGGAGAGGAGAAAGGATAATAGAAAAGAGAAAAGGATAAAATAAAAGAGGAGAGGATAAAAAAAAGAGGAGAGGAAAAAAGAAAAGACAGGAGAATAGAGCGAGGAAAAGGAAATATAGCAAAAATACCCCGTCCCCCCCCCCAAAAAAAAAGCATAATAAATAAAATAAAAATAATATGGAGATGAACTAGAGAATCGCAACAAGACAAAAAATAGCGTTGTAGACGGAGTTAAGAAATGCCAACGAAGAGAAGAAAGAGAGATTAAGTGAGAAGGGAGGGGGGGAGTCAAAGAGAAGCAAAACAACCTACCCCTCGACACCAACCACCCCTCCCCCAACCCCCTTAACCCCCTTTAACCCCCCTCCCGTCCCAAATACAAGAGCGAGACCCCCGTAAACCCCACCCACCCACCCACCCACCCACTCCTGTCCCCTCGGCGTCTCCGCTGACACCGACACGGCATCTCACAACACTCCCGTCAGCACCTTGCCAACTTACGGCTCTTTATCGTTAGTAACCGGCGCGATGACCTCTCCGGCTGTAGCGGGGGAAGAAGGTGGGGGGATAGGCTGGGGAAGAGGGTGGGGGCTAAGCGAGGGAAGAGGGTGGGGGCTAGGTGGGGGAAGAGGGTGGGGGATAGGCTGGGGAAGAGGGTGGGGGCTAGGCTGGGGAAGAGGGTGGGGGCTAGGGCGGGGGAAGAGGGTGGGGAATAGGCGGGGGAGGAGGGTGGGGGATAGGCTGGAGAAAGGTGGGGGCTAGGCGGGGGAAGAAGGTGGGGGCTCGGCTGGGGAAAGGTGGGGTGGCAGGAGAGGGGAAGGGGAGGGGGGTAGGAGAGGGGAAGGGTAGGGGGCAGGAGAAGGGAAGGGTAGGGGGAGGCAGGAGCGGGGAAGTGGGAGGGATAGACAGGGGAAAGGGATGGGGGGGGGGAGTGATATGGCATCTGGAGAGGGGGGGGGGAGTAAATGGACCAATGAGGATAATCTAACAGCGGGACGGAGTTATTCTTTACCGTAAAAAAGGTGGAAAGGAAGTCTGAGTATGAAGCATGAGTCTCACACTCTAAAAATGGGTTAAAATGATAAGGACAAGATAAGACACCAAAAAAACACAGAAAAAAAATCAGAGACGGCAAACGATACCCCAACGCACCATATCACTAAGATAAGAAAAAGAAAAGAAAAATCAAAACACAAGCAAAGAATAAATAAAAGTAGGTGAACAGACGAAAGGACTTGTAAAACGGTGGCCCTCCTAAGAACAACTTGTGACGTTTTACTCGTGCATAGTTTAATAGATTAAATCTGACAAGGAGGACGATTTTTCTCTCTGAAGGGAGAAAGGGGTGGGGTGGGGCTTAGAAGAAAGGGGAGAGAAGGGCAGGGAGGTGGAGTAAAGGCGAGGAGAAGGGGGGGGGAGAAGGGTAGGGACGGAAAGAGGAGGAGAGAAGGGTAAGGATGAGGAGAGGAGGGAGGAATAAATGGTAAGGACGGGGTGAGGGGGAGAGAAGGGTAAGGATATGAAAAGGAGGGGGAAAGGGTAGGGATGGAGAGGGGAGGAGAGAAGGGTAAGAGCGAGGAGACGAGGGGGAGAAGGGTAGGGATGGAGAGGGAGGAGAGAAGGGTAAGAGCGAGGAGACGAGGGGGAGAAGGGTAGGGATGGAGAGGGGAGGAGAGAAGGGTAAGAGCGAGGAGACGAGGGGGAAAAGGGTAGGGATGGTGAGGGGAGGAGAGAAGGGTAAGAGCGAGGAGACGAGGGGGAGAAGGGTAGGGATGGTGAGGGAAGGAAAGAAGGGGAAGGACGAGGAGAGGGGAGGAGAGAAGGGTAAGGACGAGGAGAGGGGAGGAGAGAAGGGAGAGGACGAGGAAAGGGGAGGAAAGAAGGGAGAGGACGAGGAGAGGGGAGGAGAGAAGGGTAAGGACGAGGAGAGGGGAGGAGAGAAGGGTAAGGACGAAGAGAGGGGAGGAGAGAAGGGTAAGGACGAGGGGAAGACAGCACGGAGCGTTTTTTTAATTCGAAGAAGAGTGCTCGGGGTGCAATAATGCTCTCAGGTCCACCGAATCCTTCCCAGTCGCCCGGTGGTGTAGCCTTTGTTCAGGATGGCAACGGTATTACTCGTTCACTTTGCCCGTCGATCCTGTCCAAATATGTGCGTCCTTTTTTTTGTGTTCAGGGGCGGGGGCGTTTGTGTGTGTGTTCACCCGCGACGGCAAAAAGAAGAGATAATCTTTCTCTGGGTGAGACATCCTTCTTCACACCAACAACAACAACAAAAATACATCCCTTGACGTCAGAACAGAACACGAGACAAGACGATACACCCTAATGGAGTTAGAGATGCACCTGATGTTCAGCGCATTATCACCCAAGTCTCTCCAGCTGATGAAGACTGACACCACCCATCTATACCCGCCGACAGCACCACACCTGCAACGAGAGAGACACACAAAACTCTCTCCCACTTTACACCGAACCATCGCCCGTCGAAACTCGAAAAATGGAAGACGAGAGGGAGGTCACAAATAAAACCACGAACGGCCATTTTTTTTCTTGACAATAAACCCGCCGCTTCTTTCGGTCCTGAACAAGATCTTTTATTTTTTGTTATTTTTTTTATCCGCGCTTAGGGCTCGAATTCTCTCTGAATATCCACAATGCAACCCCATATTAAGGAGAGGGCCACGTGGATCCTCCCGGCTAACCTCTCCTTCCTTGGACACTGGAGCCCTAAGCGACACTGATGCGACGATCGTGATGATAAGGGGAGAGAGAGAGAGAGAGAGAGAGAGAGAGAGGGAGAGAGGGAGAGAGAGAGAGAGAGAGAGAGAGAGAGAGAGAGAGAGAGAGAGAGAGAGAGAGAGAGAGAGAGAGAGAGAGAGAGAGGGAGAGAGAGAGAGAGAGAGAGAGAGAGATGAAATCAGAGTAAAAAAAAAAGACACGAAGAAAAATGTAAAGGAGACTCAAACACAGCGAAAGAAAGAACAGAGAGACCAAGAGAGGAAGTGATGCCACACGACGATGGAAAGAGAATAATAACCAAATAAAAGTATGAATAAGAGATGATATGCAAACAAGGGAGACGATCCGACGAGCGAAAGAAAGAGAGGAAAAAATATATAGAGAGAGGTCCAAAGAGAAAATGCAACAGAAGATGCAACAGAAAGTACAAAACCAGGAGCTAAAAAAATCCTTATTCGACCATGAACGAGGGAAGGAAAGGGAGGAGAGAGGAAGGGGGAGAAAGGGAGGATGTGAGGGGGGAGAGAGGAGGGGAGAGGAGGGAGGAGGGGAGGAGAGAGAAGAGGAAGGGGAGGAAGGGAAAAGATAATGGGGGAGGGAGGAAGGGAGGATGGAAAAGGGGGGAGGAGGGGGAGGAGAGAGAAGAGGAAGGGGAGGAAGAAAATGATAATGGGGGATGGGGAGGAGGAGGAGGCAGAAGAGAACGGGGGGGGGAGGGGGGAGGGGGGAGAGAGGAAAGAAGACGAGAGGAAACATAACGGTCTTGATATCTTTCAAAATTGAATGTGATTTGCTCCATTACTGATAAAAAAAAGTTTGTATTCATTTCCTGTATTATAGATAACTCGCAGTCATCCGGAGTCTGTTTTCGGATCATTCTTTAAACCGATCTTTATTTCTTTATCACTCTCTTCGTACTTTTACTCGTCACAATAGCCGCCTTTTGTGCGTATCTTTCTCGCTTTTATCTTTATCACTATCATCTTTATTCGTGAAGAAAATAAGAAAAAGAAATGAGAACTGGCATCAACATCCGCGGAAAGAAACAATGGCCTGTATTCCCTCTCTCTCCTTTTCCTTGCCCCTTCTCTCCTCTCCTCTCTTCTAACTCCTTTTCTTTCCATCTCCTTCCTTCTCTTCTCGCCCTTCTCTCCTTTCCCCTTTTCTCTCCTCTCGCTACTCTCCCTTCTCTCTCTTCCTCTCTTCTCGTCACTCTCCCATCCTCTCTTGTCGCGCCTTTCCCCTTTCCCCTCTTCTCTCCTCTCGCTCTTCTCCCTTCTCTCTCCTTCTCTCTCTTCTCGCTCCTCTCCCCTTCTCTCTCCTCCTCTCCTCTCATCCCTCTCCCATTTCCCCGTTCCTTTCATATTCTTCCGTCCATCTTCCTTCGGTCTGCTCTCCCCTCTCGACCCTATTTCTTTTCTCCCCTCCATTCTCTTCTCCTCTCTTCTCTTCACTCTCCGCTCTCCTCTCCGCTATTAAGAAGAAAAGAAAAAAATAAATAAAAATAAATAAACAAAATAAAGCAAAATCATAATCCCTTCAACAATCTAAACCTGACGATTAAACACAAACACATAAACATATATATAAGGAAGAGACGAGCGACAGTCACAGACACCTTCAGCCCGTGGACACATCTTCCTGCTCCTCCTCCCCGTCTTGAGGTCCTGCGCCAAGGACAGTGTAATGGGCAAGAAGGACGAGATCGAGTATCAACAAAGCATACAGTAAGCGCCGCGTTTACGTTTCATCTCAAGGTCCATATCAACACAGACATTCATTCATATCAATACAGACATTAATTCATGTCAATACAGACATTCATTCCATTCATAATATTTGATCCCGAAAAGGTAAGCGCATTTCTCATCATTCTCAACAGATGTCCACTATCCTTTATCCTTATCGCTATAATTTAAATCACTGCCTTTATCGTAAACATCAATCCTGCCACAGCCATGATTAACAAAGGGATATATATATCAGACATCAAACAATTGATGCAGTGTGTGAACAGTTTCTAAGGAAACAAAAACTAGTTTTCCTTGGTGTTTGCTTGCTTGCTTGCACACACAAGCACATAAATAGAGAGAGAGAGAGAGAGAGAGAGAGAGAGAGAGAGAGAGAGAGAGAGAGAGAGAGAGAGAGAGAGAGAGAGAGAGAGAGAGAGAGAGAGAGAGAGAGAGAGAGAGGGGGGGGGGGGGAGGGAGAGAGAGAGAGGGAGAGAGAGAGAGAGGGAGGGAGAGAGAGACAGAGAGAGAGAGAGAGAGAAATTAAGAGAAAGAAATAGAGAAAGAGGTGAAAAGCAAGAAAGAGGGAGAGACAGAAAGTAAGAGAAAGTAAGAGAAAGAAAGAGATGAAATGCAAGAAAGAGAAAGGAAAGTAAGAGACAAAGTGACAAAGAGTATTTGCGTGTGCGGGCGTTTGAGTGTGTGTGTCGCCTAGTTCTACGTGTCTGACTAACACGGCAGACTCCAGAGTGCCACAGCTACCGCGGGGGCCTGGCACTCCTCCCGTATCAACAGTGAGTCAAGGTTCGACCCCCCACCCCCTTTAAATACACCTGACGCAGCCGTGTCCGCTGTCTAGGCATGCGGGCAGGTAAAGTTAGTCTACACTTACCATGCTGCATACACTTACACCAATATTTTAAATGCAAATAATGAAACGGGTAAATAAATACACGAACAAATGAATAAAAATAATTTAAGAAAATCAAAGTTCCATCTCCTTCAAGTTGAGAAAATAACCAAGTTGCAGGCTCCACAACCCACAACCTCACAACCCCCAATTCTCAACCAAACAACCGTCCGATTTCTCGCCCGCCTCTACCTCTCTGACTCCCCAGTGATCACGCCCCACGCCCCACGCCCCTCTAACTCTGTCTCTCTGAGCCCCCGTTCCCAGCGCCAGCCAGACCTCGGTGGGTCCTGTTTCCACCACAGCAGCCAGCAAGAGGCCAAGCGTCCGGTCCTCTTTAACACAGCCGCTGCACCACGAAGAGGAGGGCCGTCCAACAACAATAACAACGACAACATCAACGGACACGAAAACGAAAACAACGACAATGGAGACGGCAACAACAGCACTAGCAACGGCAAAAGAACAAAAAAAAAAAATAATAAATAATAATAATACCAATAAAAAAACAACATAAAATGACGACGGACAGCTGGCAAGAAAACTGCCAAGCTCGTTGCCCTAGGTCCTTGCGCCTCGGCTCGTCCTTGACTTCGACGAAGACACGACGAGCGCGCACGCATCGGGACAATGCGGCAGAGTGTTCGCCTTCGTGTGAGCGCTAGCTAAAATATTTCTCAGGGTCTGGATCATCCATTTCTCCTCTTCTCTCTTTTTTTCTCTTTCTCTACTTCTCTGCTTGCTTTATCCTGCCTGCCTTGTCCCATCAGTCTTGCCCTGTTTGCCTTGCCTGTCTTACCCTGCCTGCCTGACTTTCCATGCCTGCTAGTCTGGCAATCTTACCCTGCGTGCCTGCCTGTCTGTCTCCCCTGCCTGTCTGCCTGTCTTCCCCTGCCTACCTGCTTATCTTACCCTGTCTACCTGCCTGTCTGTCTCCCCTGCCTGTCTGCCTGTCTTCCCCTGCCTACCTGCTTATCTTACCCTGTCTACCTGCCTGTCTGTCTTCCCCTGCCTGTCTGCCTGTCCTTCCCTGCCCCCCTGCCTACCTGCCTGTCTGTCTCCCCCTGCCTGTCTGCCTTGCCTAACCCTCCCACCCTCCCTTCCTTAGTCTACCCGCTCCTCCTTTACCCTGCCTCGCTCTGTCCTTACCCTTCCTACCCTTCCTACCCTTCCTACCCTTCCTGCCTTCCCCTGCCTGCCTTTAGCATAAGCGGTTTCCCTTTCTTTCGCGCGATTTTATAATCCACACCATAATAAATGCTAATTCGAGTTTTCATTAACATAAGAGCCACGGAGAGACGAAAAAACACACAGACCTTTCATCATGGAGGGAATGTTCATAACATGCAAAATGCGCACAGCGGTAAGTATACCACATACATATATACATGAGCGCATTATGTAGGGTGTGTATATGTATGTATGCCTGGCTGTGTTGTGTACATACGGCTATGCATGACTATATGTTGGCATAGACGTATTTTCTTGGCTGTTTAGAAATTTGTGTTTTTATGTTGGTTTTCTAACGTAAAATCCAATTATAATAAAAATAGTAAAAACAGCATAAAAGCAACCGCAAAAAATATACAAAATGTTAGTAATAACAAGAGGAATGATGATGATAAAATAAGAACACCAATGATTATGATGATAACTTTATAACAACAAAATCAGCATCAACAATGACAAAACTAATGATGATATTGGCAGTTATAATCATGGTAATGATAACGATAATGATAATAAGCATTATCATGATAATAACACTAATATTCATAATCAAAACAATAATAATAACAATAATACTAATAACAATAATAATAATAATAATAATAATAATAATAATAATAACAATAATGGTACTGACAATGATAATGACAACTATTATAATGATAATAATGATAATAATAATAATAAAAATAATAATAATAAATATTACGAATAACAATAACAATAATAACAACAACAACAACAATAATAACAATAATAATAATAATAGATAATACGAATAACAATAACTAAAATAATAACAACAATGATAACAATAAAACAATAATAACGATGATGAAGAAGCTATAAACGGCAACAACAATACCAACAACAAAAACAAGACAAATACAAGTAACGACCAACAAAAACAAAACAAAAACAAATGAACAAAAGCGAAGACTCACGTAACCTCACCCCGTCGCCACACTCCCGCCGCAATCACACCTGCTACATGGACATCGTCACTCACCTGGAAGAGAAAAAGACAAAAGACAAGACGTTAATACCTTTTTTTTTTTTTTTTACAGAGGGTTGAAACGCAATCGAGAAATCAGAGTTATCTGAGTTATTCCCCCACAGAACTCAAGTGTGGGGTGGAGGGGTGGGGGAGGAGGGCGGGACTTGTTCAATTTTTTAATCCAAGTTTACCGAGCCTATTGGATATTGTGAATAACAGGCTCCTCAATAGATTCAATAGACGGCGTTCCCACAAAGAGCATCTGTCAAACGCTAACTTACATCAATGCAACTTGACCCACCCTGCGCTCACAAAGGCACGGGGCGATCCCCTTATAGGGACATCGATACTACCCCCCCCCCCCTCGCTCCCCTTTTAAAGGAATGCGCGACCCTTAGACCTAAATAACAAGCCTGGATTGAATGGGCTTTTTATGCGGCTCGATTAACCTCATGACACCGCATATTTCCTTGCTTCAGGCCCTTGACACCGCCGCTTGACCTCCCAGGCCACGCCCATCTGCGCGCTCGCTCTCTCTCTCCGTCTCGCTTTCTCTTGGTCTTTCTTGGTCTCTCCGTCTTGGTCTTGGTATCTTCCTGTCTGTCTATCCATTTACCTCGTCTTTCTGTCTGCCAATCTATCTGTCTGTCTACCTTTCTGTCTGCCTGTCTACTTTTCTGTCTGCCTGTATGTCTGTTTGTCTGTCTATCCGTCTGTCCATCCATCTGTCTCGTCTTTCTGTCTGCCTGTCTGTGTCTGCCGTTTACTCTTTTCCTAACTTTCCTCCTCCCTTCCATAAACCACACACATACAAAGACGACCTCATTTTCCTTAACGATGCCCTTCTTATACTCATTTTCACTTAGTGTACACACACACACACACACATGTATATATATATATATATATATATATATATATATATATATATATATATATATATATATATATATCCCCCCCCCACTTAGTACACACACACACACACGCACGCACACACACACACACACACACACACACACACACACACACACACACACACACACACACACACACACACACACACACACACACACACACACTCTCTCTCTCTCTCTCTCTCTCTCTCTCTCTCTCTCTCTCTCTCTCTCTCTCTCTCTCTCTCTCTCTCTCTCTCTCTCACTCACTCACTCACTCACATATATATATATCTTCCCTCGCGTATTATCACGATGCTTTTTACCCCCCTTATCTTTCTCCGCAGGCGCCCTCCACCTACGCCCACGCCCCACGACCAGCATCCATCAGCCGAGATGACTTCTTGTCGCGGGCGAATGTCAGGCCGCCGGCGCTTGCGACGTCATGCGCGTCAATCCTTTCTTTCTTGCACTCGCTCCGAAAAAAAAGGAATCTTCAAGCGCTCTTAAAATCTGAAATTTTGATTTCCTTACAGCTAGCGTCCTTCTTTCTTCTTCTTGTTCTTTCGTCTTCTTCTTCTTGTTCTTTCGTCTTCTTCTTATCCTCCTCCTTCTCTTTCTATTTCTACTTCTAGTTCTAATTCTTCTTCTTCTTCTACTACCACAACTATTTTTTTTCTTCTTCTTCTTTGTTCTTTTTCTTCTTCCTCCTCTTCCTTTTTTTTTTCTTCGGCTTCTATCACTTCTACTTTTTGCTAGCAGTACTGCCCTTTCGCCTTAGATCAATACCCTGGACCTAAAAATGAGTTAACCAGACATCTCGGGCTCGATCACCCTCCCTGCCAGATATAACCGGTTGCAAACCCCTTTCCAAACAGTCGACCCCTCTCTTTGTCTCTTATTCGTGTCTTCTCCCTCCCATCTTCCCCCCTACTTTCTCTATAAGTCTCTCTTTTTCCTTCCTTCGTTCCCGCCCTCCCTCCTCCCCTCCGTCTCTCTCTCTACAGATATCCCCCCTCATTCTTTTCCTTTCCTCCTGTCCTCCCTCCCTGAGTTCCTCTTTTCATTCGTCTCTCTCTCTCTTTCCTTCCATGCTCCCTTCACTCCTCCCTACCTCCCTCACTTAGTCCCCCTTCATATTGTCTCTCTCTTTCCTTCCTACCCTCCCTCCCTGCCCCCCTCTCTGCACCAACAATACCCATGCATCTACTGAACGAGCAGCGTACACAACCTTCGCCCCTACGCCCATACATATCCTCCAGCAAGTTCCCTCGTAAACAACGCGCATCCCCTTGGCTCTCCTCCCCCTTTCCTTCCCAATCCCCAGCCATTCGTTACGCACCCTTTAACGCGCGCATAATTTAAGAGAAAAAGGACTGCGTTCGCACTATCACGATTCCTATCCACCCTTTTTCTCTTCCTTCCTATTCCTTTCCTTTTCTTCATTCTCTATCCGTTCTTCTGTCTGCTCCTCCACTCCTCCCTTCGCCCCGCGGGACCAAAGAAACGCCCTCAAGAGCCGGTCACACCATGACCTTGTTCAACCCGATCTCTTGGCGAAGTCTCAAAGGGGAAATGGCACGTCCAGTCTATCGGCCCTCGAGCTGTTGACGTTTGCTTACATTATATTCGCTAATATAATCGGCCAATGAGGACGCGGATGAGCCAACAGGGAACAAGCGACGCAAGGGCGAGCGATAAGGTCAATGCTTTTAATGTTATGTGCATTAAGACATTAAGGGAATGAGCTATTGAGCAACCGCCTTGCCACGTTCAATTACCATCAGCGTAATCAAGATTGTAATGTCACAAGCGCCAGCACATCAGAGGGCTGAGAGAAAGAAAGAAAGGAAGAGAGAGGAGGGGGAAGATAACTAGCAAAATAATAAAACAGACGGAGGAAATACTGACGGGCACATTATCTAAACAGCTAAACATAGAGAGAAAGAAAGACAGGAGTGCCGAGGGCCAGCTGTCGTCACCCGAGGAGAGACCGTGGCGAGGGGTCACGCGGCACTCCTCTTGAAAGGGGTGACAGTGCCTCTTACTGTCTCAAGTGGAAGAAGGGGGGGCGCAGGGGGAAGGGGGAGTGAGGAGGGGAGGAGGGGGAAGGGGGAGTGAGGAGGGAGTAGGGAGGGAGGAAGGGGAGGGAAGAAGCGGAGGGGAAGGGGGAATGAGGAGGGGAGGAGGGGGAGTGAGGAGTGAGGAGGGGGGAGCGGAGGGGGAAGGGGGAAGGAGGAGGGGGAGTGAGGAGGGAGTAGGGAGGGAGGAAGGGGAGGGAAGAAGCGGAGGGGGAGGGGGAAGAGGGAAGGAGGAGGGGGAGCGGAGGGGGAAGGGGGAGGGAAGAAACGGAGGGGTAGGCACGGAGGTATGGGGTGGGTAGGGGTAAGCAAGGGACACTCGAGAAGGGGAGAAAGGAATGGGAAAATATATTTAACTGAATATTAACGCTACCAGATGCGCCATAAATAGAAGAGAGATATGGGCGGGGGAGGGAAGGCTATAAAAGAAGATGTAAATAAATACAGCGATATGGACGGCGCAGCATTCAGGCGAATAAGATATAGTTATAAAAAAGATAAATATGAGAATTATAACAATTGAGCAAACAACGCTAAAAGAAGAGTACAAAATTCAGTTTCAACAAAAAACATTAGCATTGACTATAAGACTTAGTGAAGCAACAGTTTAGCGGAGACAAACATTGTGAAGTTTATAATTAGTAAAGATGGTAATAAAGACATGAGAGAAAGTGGAGCAGAGAGAGAGAGAGAGAGAGAGAGAGAGAGAGAGAGAGAGAGAGAGAGAGAGAGAGAGAGAGAGAGAGAGAGAGAGAGAGAGAGAGAGAGAGAGGGAGAGAGAGAGAGAGAGAGAGAGAGAGAGAGAGAGAGAGAGAGAATGTGTGTGTACGCGCTCGCGTGCGTGTCAAATAACGAGATCGTGTATGAAAAAACGGCAGAACAAATAAATCCACCACAAAACAACAACAACAACAACAACAACAAAAAAACGACAATTTCCTTCAGAAAAAATAACGTCAAAAGGGGAAGTCGCCCGCCTCCTAAACCCCCCACAAACACTAACAGCGAAATCACAAACCCCCAAAACAAGTACGAAAAACAAGCGCCCGGCTCGTAGCGCCCATTACAAAGCTTGAACTACAAAAAAAGACGAGGTCCAGCAGCCACACTTCGACGTCTGACTGGAATGTTTACGAGAAGCCCGAGCGTGTGCAAGGTCGGGCGGGGAGGGCGACGTGGCCTGTGCATACTTCCTTCTCGCCCTTCCTTCCTTCTACTTCTACTCCTCCTCCTCCTTTCTTCCTACTCTTCTACTTCCTTTCCTATTCTCGTCCTCCTTCTCACCCTCCTCATCCTTTTCTCCTACTCTTCTACTTCCTTTCCTATTCTCGTCCTCCTTCTCACCCTCCTCCTCATCCTTTTCTCCTACTCTTCTACTTCCTTTCCTTTTCTTTTCCCTCCTCCTCATCCTTCTCCCACTCCTACTCATCTTCCTACTCCCTCTCTAACCACTTCGCTTCTTTTTTTTTCTTTTTCTCCTTTTCCCTCTTCCTCTTCCTTGTCACCCACCTCATCTTCCTTGTCCTAGCTCTTGTCCTCCTCTTTTTTCTCCTCTCCGCCTTTTTCAGTTGTCTTTCTGTGCAATTCAAGTGTTTATCTCTTTTCCTGCTTCTGTCATCCCCCATCATCACCACTAATCACCCCTATCATACATACATTCACCCTCTCCCCTTCACCTTTCGCCCTTCCTATTCCCCTCCTCCCCTCCTCCTCACTCCCTCCCCTCCTTCCCTCTCCCCTCCACCTTCCTCCTTCCCTACTCCCTCCCCCTCCCCTCCTCCTGTTTTTGCCTGTCTTTCCCCTTCCCCTCCTTCCTTCCCTCTCCCTCCACCCTCCTCCTTCCCTCTCCCCCTCCACCCTCCTCCTTCCCTCTCCCCTCCACCCTCCTCCTTCCCTCTCCCCTCCACCTTCCTCCTTCCCTACTCCTTCCCCCTCCCCTCCTCCTGTTTTTGCCTGTCTTTCCCCTTCCCCCTCCTCCTTCCCTCTCCCCCTCCACCCTCCTCCTTCCCTCTCCCCCTCCACGCTCCTCCTTCCCTCTCCCCCTCCACCCTCCTCCTTCCCTACTCCCTCACTCTCCCCTCCTCCTGTTTTTGCCTGTCCTGAGCGCCAAGCCCTCCGGTTCTTCCTGCTTGGGAGGGAGGAACGACCCGCCGCTGCTCAGGACCTCGGCGAGAGGCGGTGTTCCCCACTCGCTCTCTCCTTTCATTTTGTGAGCAGATTCTGAAGTCAAATGGAGGGAGGGAAGGGAAGGGAGGGAAGGTGAGGGAAAAGAGGGAAGGGAAGGGAGGGAAGGAGTGGGAGGAGGAGGAGGAGGAGGAGGAGGAGGAGGAGGAGGAGGAGGAAGGGAAGGAGGAGGGAGGAGGAAGGGAAGGAGGAGGGAGGAGGAAGGGAAGGAGGAGGGAGGAGGGGGGAAAGGAGGGAGGAGGAGTGGGGAAAGGAGAGAGAGAGAGAGAGAGAGAGAGAGAGAGAGAGAGAGAGAGAGAGAGAGAGAGGAGAGGGAGAGAGAGAGAGAGAGAGAGAGAGAGAGAGAGAGAGAGAGAGAGAGAGAGAGAGAGAGGAGAGGGAGAGGGAGAGGGAGAGGGAGAGGGAGAGGGAGAGAGAGACAGAGAGAGAGAGAGAGAGAGAGAAGAAATGAAAAGAGGAACTTGTGGAAGAAGGAGCACGTCATAACAGAAATAGAAAGATGAAAAGGGAAGGGAAGTATGCAAAAAGGACGCAGCAACAAGGAAGGAGAAAAAAAAGAGAGAACAAAGAGACAAACCCAATAAAACAAAGAGCCAAAAGAACAAGAACAAGCAACCCAAGGACACACGCAGAAAACCAAACCAAACCAAAAGAAACAGTAGAAATAAGGAAGGAAGGAAGACGAAGACAAATGAGAAGGAAAAAAAGGAAAAAAAAAAAGAACTCGTGGCGGGTTCCAGGACAGGCCAAGGTTCGTAACAGCGGGTCGTTATTGTGTTAGATTGATCTCCCACTCGACTGGGTGTGCTCCTGACGGCTGGGACTCGGGGGGGGGGCGTGGGCGGACGGGCGTGAGACCAAGAGCGAGGGTGTGGGCGTTTCGGGAGCAGATTTCGGGCGGGAGTGAGGGGGTGGGGGAGGGCGTTTAAGGATGTCGGTTAAGGGTGAGTCCGAGAGTGGGAGAAAGGTAGGCAAGGGGGAGGGGAGTGCATGGGGAGAGGGGGTGGTGGGAAAACAGGTGGTACAGATGAAGATGAAAAGAGAGGAGAAACGGAAGAGGAAGAGGGGATTAGAGAGAGAGAGAGAGAGAGAGAGAGAGAGAGAGAGAGAGAGAGAGAGAGAGAGAGAGAGAGAGAGAGAGAGAGAGAGAGAGAGAGAGAGAGAGAAAAGAGAGAGAGAGGGGGGAGAGAGAGAGGGGGAGGGAAGGAGGGAGCGAGAAAGAGAATGAATCACATCATTAACAAATCTGAGAGAGAGCGAAGCTGAAACAAAGAGAGTAAACGCGTTCGTGCGTGCGTGAATGCGTGCGCGCGCGAGAGTATATTTGTGCGTGTGTGTACTTATCCCCATCGCAAGCTGACTCACCACCCCCTTCCCTGGAGTTCGCTGCCTTCCCCCCTCCTCGCACGACACTCCAAAACCGCTTCAAAATCTCGGATGCCCTGGCCTGCCCCCCCCTCCCCCCGCTTCAAAATCTCGGCTTCCCGGGCCTGCCTCCGCCCCTCCCCGCTTCAAAATCTCGGCTTCCCGGGCCTGCCCCCGCCTCTCCCCGCCCCTCCCCGCCGCCCCCGCCGCCCCCGCCACCCCCGCCGCCGCATCCGATCACTCCCGTCTGGCCGGCCGATCGCTGGCCGTGTAGGCTTGTTGGTACAGCTGTCTCGGGGATGGGGGGAGGAGGGAGAGAAGGGGAGAGAAGGGGGGAGAAGGGGGAGGGACGGAGGGACGGACGGAGGGAGGGAGTGGGAGGTGACGGAGGGACGGACGGAGGTACGGGTGGGCGGGCGGGCGGGCGGGAAGCGACGGCATTCCCACACGGTCCAATCATGATGTCACGCCCGCGGAAATGAGAACCCACACCCCCCCACCCCCCACCGCGCGCCAAAATAAAGACTGATTCTCCGCTTCCTCTTCCTCCTTTTTCCCTGCTCTCATTAGCCGCCAGATAAAAAGGGGAGGAGGAGGAGGAGGAGAAGGAAGAATAAGGAGAGGAGGGAAGGGGGGGAGGGGGAAGGGGGCAGACGGAAGAAAGGAATGTAGTAATCAGAGAAGCGGAAAAAAGAACATGAATAACGTCTCTCCTTGTGTCCAAGAAGATGAGATGATTAAAAATATTTGTCTGTCTGTCTGTCTCTCTTTTCCTTTCTTCAACTATCTCCCCTCTCTCTCTTTGTCTGTCCCTCCTAATCCCTCCTTCCCGATTCCCTCTCTATCCCTCCTTCCCTCCCTCACTTTCTTATCTTCTCTCCCTCCCTCTCTTTCTCATCCCCCTCTCCCCCCCAATCCCCCTCCCTCTTCCTTCTCTCCCCTCTCCCTCCCTCTTCCCATCCCCCTCCCTCTTCCCTTCTCTCTCCTCTCCCTCTCCCCTCCCCAAAACCCCCTCTCAACCTAACCCCCCCTCCTTCCTTCCTCCCCCCCTTCCCTCCCCCACCTTTCCCCGTCTTCGTTCGCATGACCTCATCGGCAGCAACATCCGAGGACGGGCGTGCGTGACGTCATGGGCGGAGCGGGCGAAATAAAGATTGCGCGGGACTTTACGGGCGGGCGGGAAGCACAGGCGGGCGGACATTACGAGGCGGAGGGAGGGGGGGGGGCGGGGGGCGGTTACGAGCGAGTGTCACCCTCGATACCGCTCGCGCCACCTGGAGGGAGGAGGGTGAGAAGAATGTGAGGAGGAGGTGGGGGTGGAGGTGGAGGAGCAGGAGGAGGAGGTGGAGGAGAAAGATGAAGAGGGAGGAGAGGTAGAGGGAGGGGAAGTGAGGAGGAGGAGAAGGAGGGGGATGATGATGAGGAGGATGTGGTGGAGGAAGCAGGTGGAGGGAGAGGAAGGAAGGGGTGAGGGAGGTGGAGGGGGGTGAGGAGAACGATGAGGATGATGAGGAGGAAGGAGAAGACGAGGAAGAAGAGGAAGGAAGGGTGAGGGAGGGGGCGGAGGAGGAGGAGGGGGAGGAGGAGGTGGAACAGCAAAAGAAGGAGGAGGAAGAGAAAAGGAGGAGGAGGAACAAGACAAACAGGAAGAAGATAACACGCCTTCCCGAAATGGCACCAGGATCGGGTGTCAAATCTAATAACGTTTTACGGCCAGAGGGGGGAAAGATTAGAAAAAAAAAAACGTTTAAAAAAGGGAAGCTGACGTAACGCAGAGCACAAGAAACGAAGGTCAAGATGTTTAGGGAGAGAGGGGAGAGAGGGGGGAGAGGGGGAGGGGAGCGGGAGGAGATCAATTTTGACATCATAATTGGCTCGATGAAAATGGGCGTCTCTCGCGCTCAAGCACAAATAACCTCGCCTACAAACCAAGATAAGAAGACACGCATACATTATGTAGCTGTATTTTCTCTTATTATTCCCTTATACTTTTTGCTCTACTTCTTGTTCCATAATTCCTTTTGCCTCACTTCCTAATTCCCTTTCTTTATTTTTCGCTTCTCGTCATCCTCCTCTTCTCTCCCCCGTTTCCCTACATTTTCTTCACTTCCCTGTCCCCTTTTCCATGTCTTCCCTTTCCCTCCTTCTGTCTTCCCTTCTTCTCTTATCTTATCTCCATTCCTTCACTCCCTTCTTCCCCTCTTTCCGCATCTCTTCAAATTTCCTTCTTCTTCCCCTTATCCTACTCTCCAATTCCTCATTTCCTCCTTCCTCTCATCTTCCATATCCTTCACCCTCTCCCTCTCATTTTTCTACCCTCCTACCCTTCACTTCCTCATTTCGCCTTTTCCCCTTACCCTCCCCCACCTCCTCCGACCGTCTGAATCAACTCTACCCCCCCTTTCCCCACATGCGTCTTACCTCTGCCTAACCCATGCGTCTTCGCCTTCCCCTTCCCTCCCCATACGTCTCTCCCCTTTCTCCCATGTCTCTCTCTCATTCCCCATATGCATCTTCCCCCTCCCCCATACGTCATCTCCCTTCCCACCTCATAAGTCTTCCTCCCCATCCCACGCATCTACCCCCTCACTCTATACGTCTCCCCCTCCCCACCCCATGCGTCTCTCCCCCTCCCCAACCCACACATCTACCCCTCCCTCTATACGTATCCCCCTCCCCACCCCACGCATCTACCCCCTCCCTCTATACGTCTCCCCTCCCCACCCCACGCATCTACCCCCTCCTCTATAGTCTCCTCCTCCCCAACCCCACGCATCTACCCCCTCCCTCTATACGTCTCCCCCTCCCCACCCCCACGCATCTACCCTCCCTCTATAGTCTCCCTCCTCCCCAACCCCACGCATCTATCCCTCCCTCTATACGTCTCCCCCTCCCCACCCCACGCATCTACCCCTCCCTCTATAGTCTCCCTCCTCCCCAACCCCACGCATCTACCCCCTCCCTCTATACGTCTCCTCCCTCCCCACCCCACGCATCTGCCCCCTCCCTCTATACGCCTCCCTTCCCCACCCCATGCATCTACCCTCCTTCTATACGTCTCCCCGTCCCTCTATACGCCACCCCCTCCCCACCGCATGCGCCTTTCCCCCTCCCCACCCCATACGTCCCTCCCCTCCCCCACCGCATGCGCCTGACCCCCCCCCCCTCATGCTTTACAACGCCGTGCCAACTGATCCCCTCACTCCTACAACCCCATCTATCGGTATCAGCAAGGGTCAGGAGGCTAATCTCTCTGGCCCTTAAGGTGGCAACAGCTCAGAAGACGGAGTGGGAGGAACTCAAGAGGAGAGGAGAAGAAAATAACGAGAGATGGAGAAGAGAGGAAGAAGAAACTCACGAAGAAGGGGGAAAGAGAAGGGAAAATAACAGGAGATGGAGAAGAGAGGAAGAAACACACGAAGAAGGGGGAAAAGAGAAGGCAAATAACAGAAGGAGGAGTGGGAGGAACTCAAGAGGAGAGGAGAAGAAAATAACGAGAGACGGAGAAGAGAGGAAGAAGAAACTCACGAAGAAGGGGGAAAGAGAAGGAAAAATAACAGATGACGGAGTGGGAGGAACTGAAGAGGAGAGGAGAACAAAATGACAAAGAGAGAAGAAAGGAAGAAGAAACACACGAAGAAGGGGGAAAGAGAAGGAAAAATAACAGAAGGAGGAGTGGGAAGAACTCAAGAGGAAAGGAGAAGAAAATAACGAGAGACGGGGAAAGAGAGGAAGAAGAAACTCACGATGAAGGAGGGAAGAGAGAAGGAAAAATAACAGAAGACGGAATGGGAGGAACTCGAGAGGAGAGGAGAAGAAAATGACAAGAGACGGAGAAGAGATGAAGAAGAAACTCACGAAGGAGGGAAAAGAGAAGGAAAAATAACAGAAGACGGAGATGAGAGAGGAAAACTCATCAAGAAAATAAAATGCAAAGACAGAGAGGGAACAAAAAATAAGAAAGATGAGGAAAAAATCTGAGACCGAGAGGGAACAAGAAAGTCAGAAAGATGTTAAAAAAAAAGGGCGAAGACAGAGAAGGAATAAACACAGAAAGAGGGAAAAGGCCAGACGACATAGAGAGAAGAATCATCCCTCAGAAGAAATAGGAAAAAAAGGAAAAACTGAATAAAAGTCGAATAACGCTGAACGCTACCACAGCGGGGCGACAAGAACAAGCCACACCCAATACCTGCAACCACAACAACATTCAACAACAAAATCACAAAGACACAGAACACGACCCAACAACCCCGACGTGCAGCGAAAGGCGAACAGAAACCAGAAGGAAAAAGGGAAAGGAAAAGGGAAGGAGCGCCGAGGCAGCAAAGGTGTTGGATGAAGAGGCCGTGGAGGTGGTATCTGTGGAAGGCCGCAGAACCAGTTAGTCACCACAAGGGAGATGTTATCACCTGACGTTCGAAGGGGGGAGGGGAGGGGGGGCGCATGGGGGTCGAGAGGGTTGTGGGACGACGCATGAAGGGGAGGGGGGGCGTCAAGAGGAGGTGGGGAGACGCATAGGGTGGTCAAAGGGAGGAGGGACACAAGGGGAGATGGGGTGAGCCTAACGCATGGAGAGAGAAGGAAAGATTGGGAAACGCACAAAAAGAAGGGCGAATAGAGAGAGAAGACGCACAAGGAGAAGGAGGAAGAACCAGCGGGAGAAGCAGAAGCACAGGAGCGAAGGAGGTAAAGGGGAGGGAGGAGGAGGGATCAAGCAAGCAAGCAAGCAAGCAAGCAACTGGTCGTCCAGCTCCATCTCCTCTTCCTACTTCGGCATTCCAGCGTCTTGATACCACTCCCCGCACGCGTTTCATTTTTCCTCTCTAAAAATAGGCTGTTACCGGCATCGCTCGCAATCAAAGCAAAGGGAAACATCGAACAGGAGGAATTATGATCTACGGATGGTCAACTCTCCTATGCAATTAGACGATGCGCCTCACAACACCTAAAAAAATATAAGGCTTTCACAACAAATCAAAACAAAGACGTTATCTATACTAACGTTTCGAAACTTATTAACAACGCTAACAAACAAACAAACACATAATAATAGTAATAATAATAAAATTATTAATAATAATAATAATAATAATAATAATAATAATAATAATAATAATAATAATAACAACAACAACAATAATAACTACAACAACAACAACAAAACAACAATAACAAAAACAACAACAACACCAACAAGAACAACAACTCAAGAGCCGAAAATCCTGCCCCGCCTCCCTGCATCCTCCCAGCAGCATTCACGGAGACGCAGCACTAATCCCGTAAATAATCCCCGCCCTTAATCCTATCGACTCGCCAACCTCACTCGGCATCACACCCTTTGGGGACTTCCGACAGACAGCCTCTTCGTCCGCGCCGCCGCCATCGCCATAAAAGCGGCGGGGGGGGGGGGGGGGATCACACGACTGAAAATCTGCTACTGGGAGTCAGAATAGATCAGCTGACTTGTAGGGGGGATGAAAATAGAAATCAGATTTTGATTGAGGATATATCAGCTGTTTTCATTTTAATTTCAGTATTGCTGTTATCGTATGCACAAGCGCACGCACGCACACATACACCCCTCTCTCTTTCCCTCACACACACACACACATACATACATACATACACACACACACACACATAAACACACACACACACATACTAACACACACACACACATACTAACACACACACACACATACTAACACACACACACACACACACACACACACACACACACACATACTAACACACACACACCCATCTATCTCCCCCCCCCCCCCACCACCACCCAAACACATTTTCTCTCTTTATTCTTGATTCTCTCCCAGGTCCCTTCTCTCATTCTTGGTGTTTTAACTATGATAAACGGCGTCGTTATGCAAATCTTTGGGAGTGCTCCATGCAGCTTTTATTTCGTATGAATTATTACAGAACTTGATAAAATAAAGAAGGAAAAAAAACAGAACGGCAGCGACTGTGTGGAAGATTGGAGAAAGAGAGAGGAAAAGAAAGGGAGAGAGGAGGAGAGAGAAAGGGAGAGGGAGACGGAGAGGGAGAGGGATACAGCGAGAGAGAGAGAGATAGAAGAAGAAGAGAGGAAAGGGAGGGAGAGAGAAAGGAGAGAGAGGGAGAGGGAGGAGAGGGAGAGGGAGGAGAGGGAGGAGGAGAGGGAGATGGAGAGGGAGAAGAAGAGGAAGGGAGGAAGGGAGGAAGGGAGGGAGGAAGGGAGGGAGGGAGGGAGGGAGGGAGAGGAGAGGGAGGGAGGGAGGCAGAGCGAGAGAGAGAGAGAGAGAGAGAGAGAGAGAGAGAGAGAGAGAGAGAGAGAGAGAGAGAGAGAGAGAGAGAGAGAGAGAGAGAGAGAGAGAGAGAGAGCAAGAGAAAGAGAGAGAGAGCGTGCCTGCGTCCGTGTCAGCGCGTGTGAAAAAAAAACTACACACAAACAAACATCTGCGTACACAACCCACACGGACGGGCAAGGAGCGAGGAGAGAATGCATCGCGCACACCCAAGGACAGTGCCTAGAGGCTGTCGCACTGTGCCGCATGCTGACGTGGCCCGCGGCACTGCAATATCACTAACAATGCTTTCTCCTGAGAGTTGTGCGCGCCCGCTGCCACGCCTCCCACCGGCCGGACCTGTCGCCTCTCGCGCACTCACGAGAACATAAACACCGAACCCTTTTCTCCTTGAGGAAGTCCCACGTGGAAGGACCAACAACGATTACGAACCATTAATTCAACACTGTTTTCGAATCGCAACAAATTAATACTTTTTTCCCCTGAAATTCTCCACAGTCCCCCCCCCCCCCAAAAAAAAAGAGAAAAAGAGGGGGGTTAATGAAATTCTCCACAGCCAAAAAAAAAAAAGAAAAAAAAAAAAGAGGGGGGTTAAGTGTCTCCCAGCCCCCCCCCCCGCCCCCCCTCTTTATGAATATGATAGTTGTAAGCGAAAAGTCAAGTAACCTATTACTCTCAACCCGAGTTCACGGACGACGTCGAAAGTTTAACCCGACATTTACCTAACCTCTTAAAATAAAACTGTAATCTAATATTTACACAGCGAATCTATATTTCGGCGAGCGTCTATTTACCAACGAAATATATTTCAAAGTGCAGGCTGTGTTTATTCGGAGTATTTCTTTTTTTTTCGCTCATTCAATCTGCATCGTGCACTGCCGTTTTTTTAACCACTGGATATACAAATTTAACTGCATCTGTTCGACGCGCTTTACACTGCAAATTATGCTACCAATGGCGCCCAAGGTCAGACGCAAAGCCACTGCCTTTTCTGCATAATACTGATAATGATAATGATGATAATAATAATAATAATAAAAATAATAATGATAATGATACGAAGATAATGAAGACGGTGATGTCTACTTCTGAGAATAATTCAGTTTAAAAGCATTCATACAAGATTTTTGGCGCTTCGTTAAACTTATACTGACAAACAAAAAAATCCGTAATACTATTACTATTACTGATAATAAGAACGACGACAACATCAATAACAAAAACAAAACAACAGCAATAATCATATGACATTCCTCACGATTCATCTTACAAATAATATCGTCCACAGATAAAAAAAAAAAAAAGTTGAATTTCAAGCTAATACGATAAACATCTATCCACCTCTAATAACCGCCCTGACCCCCCCCCCCCCTTCCCCTGCTCTGTGCCTATCTCATCTGTCAGTAATGTTTACCGCTATCAACCACCTCCCAGGCCCACGTACCAACCAACCCACATACCCATCCACTGACCCTACCCCCACCCACTCACCCAACCACGCACCCCAACCCCAGCCCCCAACAACCTACATTCCCTGAAGTCCTGTAGAGTCCAAGGAATGAGCCACGCCCACAAGCCGACTCAAGGGCGGTGATGAACCTAATCTCCTCCCTTCGTCAGCGACTAATACCCTTCTGCACTCTACATGGCAAGTGGGGCTCGAGTGGCCGCATATATAATCACTTTATCGCGTCTCCAGATCCTTATCCTGTCGGACTGAGGACTCCAGGTACACTGAACGTCGCCTGCGCACGTGGGATGGACGCGGTTACGTGGGCAAGGGATATGAATATTCCTTCGTCACGGCGGCTTGCTTCGTTACTGTATGAACACCACAACTCGCACGCAACATGATGAACTTTGTCTCTCCTTCTCTGTCTGTCTATCTGTCTCTCTTTCTTTGTCTGTCTCTCATTCCCTCTGTCTGACTGTCATTCATTCCCTCTGTCTGTATGTCTCTCATTCCCTCTGCCTGTCTGTCACTCATTCCCTCTGCCTGTCTGTCTCTCATTCCCTCTGTCTGTCTGTCTCTCATTCCCTCTGCCTGTCTGTCTCTCATTCCCTCTGTCTGTCTGTCTCTCATTCCCTCTGTCTGTCTGTCTCTCATTCCCTCTGTCTGTCTCTCATTCCCTCCGTCTTTCTGTCTCTTCCTCTCTTTTCCCCTCCATCTCCCTCCTTCTCTTCCTCTCTCTCTCATATTAGGGCAGAAACAGATCGATGAATGCCTGCACACGCCTCCGCTACCTCTCCACACACCCTATCCACCCTCCCCTCTTCCCCTTCCATCCTTCTCCCACAGCCACCGACCGCATCCGTCCTCTATCCTCGCCGCTGTGGGACAAAATGCAGTGTTAATTCCGGCTCGAAGGCTTCTCCAATACACGGGCGCAGTTCAATGGCAGTTTTAGACGGGGGCTGCCATCGCACTCTCCTCCCCCCGGGCAGGTGTGTATGGGGGTAAAACCACTTGCATCACCGCCCAGAATCCGTACTAGCGAGGAGGAGGAGGAGGAGGAGGAGGAGGAGGAGGAGGAGGAGGATGAAGAGGAAGAGGAGGAGGAGCAGCAGCTGGTGGTGGTGATGGAAGATGGGGAGGAAGAGGAAGAAGAAGATGGGGAGGAAGAGGAAGAAGAAGATGGGGAGGAAGAAAAGAAGATGGAGATGAAGAAGGAGACGAAGTATATGAAGAAGCAGGGAAGGAAGAGAGGGAGAGGTAGAAAAGAGGAGGAGAGGAAGGAGCAGGAGAAAGAAGAAGAAAATGAGAAGAAAGAAGAGGAAGAGGAGAACGAAGAAGAGGAAGAGCAAGGAAGAGGGGGGGGGCGAGACTAAATAGCCGGGATGCCCCGACCAGCTGCCTGTGCTGGTGCCTGAAATAGCTTCCACGAATGCCTGGCACTGATACGCTGTGGGTCTCTTACCACCTCACTCACACTCGCCGGGCCATTCCACTCCCTCTCGCGCTCAGCCCCTCGTACACATGTGCGCTCGCTCGCTCTCTCTCTCTCTGGCTCTCGCTTTCTCTCTCTCTCTCTCTCTGGCTCTCGCTTTCTCTCTCTCTCTCTGGCTCTCGCTTTCTCTCTCTCTCTCTCTGGCTCTCGCTTTTTTTTTTTTCTCTCTGGCTCATGCTTTCCTCTCTCTGTCTCTGTTTCTCTCTCTCTCTGGCTCTCGCTCTTCGCTCTTTCTCTCCCTCTCTCTCACGCGCGTGGTCTCGGGGGACAAAATAAATATGCGTGTCCTCCTCTTGGACCAGAAAGGTGCTGACGAATCCCCTCTTTTCCTACTCCCAATCTTTCACAGGTGCTGGGCGAAATCCCATTTACAGGGAATTGCATCCCTTGTCTCGCTGCAGAAGCCTGTCTGTCTGTCTGTCTGTGTGCCTGTCTCTCGCTCTTTCAAAGCAATACACACACAACATTAAATACAGATCTACGAATTCAAATACAACAGTACAAAATGTGTGGAATACCTGAGCCCTGGCTTAAATAACCGAAGAATCTCCTTTTGGGAATATGCAATGTAAGATCCAACCTATCCCGGCATCGCAAAGAACTCTAAACCAACAGCGCATCATAAGAACCGAGACACCCACCAACACCACGAAATGGTACTAACAACAACAACAATAATAATAATAAAGCATTCCACGAGCACAAGCAAATTTCAACTTCCGCCTCCGACAGAGCCTTCTCCCCCGCCTCCCGTCCCATCGGGGCGAGGCGAAGGGATGGGGGAGGGGATAGGAACCGAAACCCCACTAACACCACGAAATGGTAATAATAATAATAATAATAATAATAATAATAATAATAATAATAATAATAATAACAATAATAATAATAAAGCATTCCACACACAACCAAATTTCAACTTCCGCCTCCGACAGAGCCTTCTCCCCCGCCTCCCGTCCCATCGGCGGGGCGAGGCGAAGGGAGGGGGGAGGAGGGAGGGGCGACCACACGAAGCCGACAGACCGTCATCGCCGCTTCCTCGCATATTTATAGCAACGCGACACACGCTGGAGGTTTCGGCTGATGAATGCCCCGTTCGGATGCGCGGGTGCGAGCGGCCGCCGACGATGACACACGGCCAAGAAGAGAGGAAGCTAGGGGTGAAGTCCGTGTTTGGCGTGGCCCTCTCTCGCCTCTTCTTGGTCCCTGTCCGTTTGCCCATTTTGGCTCTCTGTTCAATTAATCGTGTTCATTCGCCTTTTCACTTTCTGTCTTTTTTTATTCTCTATCAACTAAATAACACTAATTCGCTCTCTCACTCTCTGTCTATCTGTGTCTGTCCCTGTCTCTTTCTCGATCTCTATTTCTTTTCCTTCTCTCATTCTCTCTCGCATCCATTCTCTCCCTCTCCATCTCATCTCTCCCCAGCTCTCTTTATACCTCCTTCAAATCTCCTATCGTCATAGAAGGCAGCCAGGCATACTTAGTCAGAAAGGCGGGTCAGTGGGCTAGATAGAAAGAGGGAGGGAGGAAAGGAGGAGAAGGGGGGAGGGAGGGAGGGAGGAAAGGAGGGGAAGGGGGGAAAGGGGAAGGGAGTGGAGGGAAGGAGGGAGGGAGGAAAGAAGGGGAAAGGGGGAGGAAGGGAGTGGAGGGAAGAGGGAAGGAGGGGAAGTGGGGAGGGAGGAAAGGAGGGGAAGTGGGGAGGGAGGAAAGGAGGGGAAGTGGGGAGGGAGAAAGGGGAGGAGAGGGAGGGAGGGAGAGAGGAAGGGAGGGAAGGGAGAAGAGAGGAGGTAGGCCGAGGGGTTGGTATACGAAGATAGACAGGAAAGTTGGGGGAGAGACAGGAAAACAAGAAGGGGGGGAGGGAGTAGACAAAGTGACCGACAGGAGAATAAGGAAATAAGGGATGGAGAGAGACTTGGAGATAGAGATATATGAATCGACAGACACAACAGAAGATACAGGCAGGGACAGACAGACACAAGGGCCAAGGGCGGAGTGCCTTAAGGGAGAGGAAGGGGGATACCGATGGAGATGGGAGGAGAGGAAAGGGAGAAGGGAGAGGGAATAAGGGAAGGAATGATCGTCGGGGAGGGGGTAGGGAGAAAGGTCGAGAGGGAGGGAGGGAGGGAGGGAATGAGGGGATAGGGAGGATAAGGGGCACTGGGGGGAGGGAGGGAATGAGGGGATAGGGAAGATAAGGGGCACTGGGGGAGGGAGGGAATGAGGGGAAAGGGAGGGATAAGGGACACTGGGGGGAGGGAGGGAGTTAGGAGATAGGGAGGATAAGGGGCACTGGGGGAGGGAGGGAATGAGGGGATAGGGAGGATAAGGGGCACTGGGGGAGGGAAGGCCCGACGGGGTGGGAAGGAGGGAGGGATTGACGCGGCGGCTGAGGGCGGGGGTGGGGGTGGGGTGGGGGGTGGAGACTGATGGGTGCCGCCGACAACCAACTAATGGGCCATTATCGAGGTGGCGGCGCGGGCGGATGACGTGCGTAGCTCTCACGATCTCCACAGAGACGACGCCCACGCCCACGCCCACGCCCACTCCGGTGCAGTTCTTAGGGCAGCTGATACGGGGGACTATTTAGCAGAAGGTGACCGTGAAATGCTGATGAAAGGGCCGTGGCAGTGGAGGAAATCAGAGGAGGAAGGTATGGGAGAGAATGAGGAGGAGGACGAGGAGGAGGTGGAGGAAAAGGAGGAGGTGGGGGTGGAAGAAGAGGGAGAGGAGGTGGAGGAGGAGAAAGAGGAGGAGGTGGTAGAAGAAGAGAAGGAGATGAAGGAAGAGGAAGAGGAGGAGGTGGAGAGAAGAAGAGGAAGAAGAAGAGGAGGAGGAGGAGGAAGAAGACGGTAAACCAGAGAAGAGAAGGAAGAGGAGGATGGAGAAGAAAAAGAAACGGTAGAGGAGGGGAGAGGAAGATAAGGAAAAGGAGGAAAGGTATAAAAAAGAAACGGTGGACAAAGGGAACAAAAAAAGAGAAAAGGGCAAAAAAGGGGGCGCGAGGAGAAAGAGAAGAAGAGGGGAAGACGGAATGAAACGAGCGTTCCACTGCGCTTTTCACCCCACTCCTCCCATTCCCTCTCCGTCCCTCCCCCTCTCAGCCCTCTTCCCAAGCCATCGATAAATATAACATGACCTCGTACCAGGGCTGTTAACAATGGCCGAGTGGTGCCATTCCCGGGGCGAAGAGGGTCGAGACAGTGTCAGCCCAGAATTAATTGTTATGCATTAAGTTCCAAGATCCTAGCGCTGGCAATACGCATGTGGCCCTTACAGTCCAAACACGACCCATCTAGGGAAAAGACATATGGCAACACCGTCATAGCGGCAGCGGCCCATTCATTATGCAGATATAATGTACAACAATGTCAACAACCCAGGAACAAGTAGGGATAGACAGACACAGAGAGGGACAGACAGACACAGAATGGCTCAGACAAACAGACAGATAGGCACATACAGGCAGACAAATACACACAGACAGGCGCAGACATACAGACAGACACATTCGGGCAGACAAATACACACAGACAGACAAACACAAACAGCCAGCCACAGACATACAGAAAGGCACAAACAGACAGACAGGTAGACAGAAAGGCATACAGACCAAACAGACAGACAGGTAGACAGAAAGGCATACAGACAAATAAACGAACAGTTCAACACCAAAAACAAATTTACCCTTTTTTTTTTAAGTATTCCGTTTCTCCTTCAGGATTATCCCTTCTGAGTGGCAAACCCGCCGTGGACTTTAGATGCAATGCAATTACGTGCTATAAAGAACCGTTTAATTGCTAATTGCTATATTAGTCTTGGTAATGAGAGGTTTTTGCTGCACCATTGCTATTAATGGAACGCCCGCAGAAAGCAATTTACTTTCGAAAGATGATGAAGCACGGTTAAAAAAATACAAAGGTAATTAGGAACAAAATTTAAAAAAAAAGAAAAAAGGGGAAAAAAAGGGCAAGCGTTCTAGAAGGAAAAGAAATATAAAGAAGGAAACCGAAAATGAAAATCAAGAAAGAAAGAAAGGAAAAACAAAAAGGGTCTAAGAAACATCAGCATTTCTCAGACCGAATCTCTCACTCGTCCGCATTCGCAAGGCGATTGTCATACACGAAAATGGGAGAGAATTATGACCACCGCGGACCGGATGCTGCTCGGAGTTTAACTCATTAGTCACGCCATTCAACGACCCTTTTCCTGG
>NC_091568.1:5159885-5162385 GCF_042767895.1 Penaeus vannamei
TAATGAAGTACTCTCCCAAACTTCCGATCACTTCCCAAACCAACGCGCCACTTATCTCGGCCACAAGTAATGCGCCACGCCCTCCCTACAGACACTTCCATCACCCCCCCCCCCCCCACCCCCACCAGGACTCAGCAGTCACTTCCCTCTTTCAGAAACAAAAATCAGACTCGTTCCGCACTATCATCGCCCTTGAAATAATCCTATCTACAGCAATCCGCTCCCGCCCGCGTTTTCCCCTCGCAATAAGGCCCTTACCCCCCCCCCTCCCCCTCCGGTTTCGTTAGCCAGTGCCGCCTCTGACATCGCAATAAATATCAGACCGAATCATCTTGACGGGTTTAATCAGCTGATAATTACGACACGGCCCGGCGCGGCGCCCGCGAGGAGCTTACACTGCTAGGAGGAATGTTGTCCCTACGCCCCTGGAGGACGTCGGGCGGTTGGGCGTCAGCGTGGTGGATGCTGAGGCGGCGAATGTGGATGAGGAGAGGAGGAAACGCGGGGGGCAATGATGCTCGCGCAGTTAATAACACTAAACGGATGCGCGGGAGAGCTCGGCGGCCAGTAAGAAGGTCGGAACTACGGGTCGCTGAACCACGGACCGATATGGATAGGCGGGGAACAGGGCACAAGCGCGTGATCAGCAGACAAATACTGGATAGCGCCGTCTTATGTTTCTACACAAGCCAGGAGTACCACTCTTTTGTAACCTGTTCGGGCGACTTCCGCGTCCGAGGCTGCACGCAAACTCACAATGCAAAGACGAATGGCCAGCCGGCTTTAACACGCTGCAATTATCCCATGACGATTAGGAATCCCCAAAAAAATAATCAGGGCCGAGATAAACAACATTCCATGATGGACTCGGCATCGACACGGCATGCGGTAGACTGACATGACAAGAATATCAGCAGCACGTGACCTGAGGACGCGAGAGGCACTAACCAGGGGGCGTGACCCAAGACACGCACCGTTCTTCCTCCCATTCACTTCATATCCATCCGCATCAATTAACCTCGTCTCTAATCGACCGAGGAGATCGACCGGTGCACCATTAGGCAGGCGTGTCAACTGAGCACCCAGAAAGACACTTAGATAGCGAGAGCAACTGTCGAAAATACCAAAGACAGAGAAACCTATCTTAAAAGCTCACATTTCAAACATACACAAAATTTCTAGGCTTCTCGCCCCCTCAAAAAACAATCAAGATCTTCAAGCCTCTCGCATCTCAAGACATAAACAGACCTCAGAGCTTCTTTCCTCCCAAACACACACAGGTAACTCCCCACAATAAAAAAAAAAAAAATAGCCCAACCCTCACCCACTTAACAAGCGAAAGAGAGCACCTGGGACATCGCCATCAACACACCAACACAATCTGGATCAAAAGTCCAAATAAATTGATGTTCCTCCCTCCCCTCCGTGAAATAAAAAGCCGTGACGAGCACAAACCACCTCGCTCCTCTAACAAACACACTGCCACTGGAGAATAATGGCAAGTGGTAAACAAAACGCATATACGGTAAATAAGGGGTCGGGTGATGCCAAATGTGGAAGAATGAGAACCATATGGAAAACTAAGGGGAAGAAAGGAGAAGGGAGGGAGGAGGGAGGGAGGGAGGGAGGGAGGGAGGGAGGGAGGGAGGGGGAAGGGCAAGGGGAAGAGGAGGAGGAGGAGGATGGGGAAGAGGAGAGGAGAGGAGGAAGGGGGAGCAGTAAGGAGGAAGAGGGAGGAGGAGAAGAAGGAAAAAAATGGAAGAAGAATACGAAAAAGAAAAAAAGACAAAGAAACGGACGAAAATGACCAATAAACAGAAGAAAAGAATGAGAAGGCCAAGATTAATAAAGAGTCAGAGATGAGATACCAGGAGGAGGAGGAGGAGGAGGGGCAAACGAGGTAACACATGTGGACAAGCGGGTTTATTATAGTGCGAAGTGAGGAGGAGGAACGGGGAGGAGTGAAAAAAAGGGGCGTGGGGAGGATGGTAAAGGTATATTGGCGGTGTTGAGAAACGGAGTGTGTGGGAGACGTGGCGATAAATTAAGCGAGAAGTTTTTTTTTTTTTACATTTTGCAGAAATTCAACGGTGTGGTATATTCTCTACCGACATTCCCCTGTCCAGAGAAAAGAGGAACAAGATATTACTACTCTTGTACAACCTCTGTACAAGACCAGGACACTGAGACCCATAACAAATATAACAAACCACTAAAAAAAAAACTTATCCCTCAAAGGACAAACGACCTTATGACCTACAACCCAAACCAAGATCTGACGCCTCTCCCTCTCGCGCGTCGTTGTCGGTTCAAATGCTTTGAAGAAGAAAAAGAAGAAAAGAAGAGAGAAGAAGAAGAAGAAGAAAAGTTAAATCCACCCGAAAGAGTTCAAAAGAGACAAAGAGAATGCCGCTAATGTTATGATTTAGGGTTAGAGTCGACTTCGAGCCGAGACGAAACCGGGTGTATATACCTTCACCGTCCTTCTATCCCATGAGAT
>NC_091568.1:5167385-5172385 GCF_042767895.1 Penaeus vannamei
CCCCGACCGCGGCGTTAAGGCGGCGCCAAACTACAGGTGTAAGAAGGTGGCACAGCAAAGGCCCTCTCTTGTTGTTTTGTTTACTACACATTCGCTTAATCCGTGGCCAGCTTGGTTAACTTTTCTCCAGCTTTTCTCTGAGATTTGGCACAATACACACCTGGGCATTCGGATAACCTTGCTTCACTATACAAATAAAAGTATGACACAGCACGGCATTTAAACTTCATTGTTTCACTATACACAAATAAGGTATGGCACTACAGCCTATATTTTCTTGTTTCACACTAAGTATAACATTGCAAGACACACTTTTATGCTTAGCTAAATAACGAAGGTATGGCAGTAAATGACATACTTTTTGTCTCACTGCAAAATCTGTTTCATCACACCCAAAGTATGACATTACATGACATTCTTGTTTCACCTCACATAAAGTATGACACCACATGACATACTTAAAGCAATATTAGCAATGTACATACTTGAAACAGCCAGTCTGACATACACAGCTCTCGTGACGTCAGAAAAAGAATCAAATGTCACGGTGTCACATATATTACCTTGACAGGTCCTACTCAAAGGGCACATATTTTGAACGTTGTGAAACTAACTTTGCTTTTATCAGGGTACAGCAACAAGATCTTCAAGATGTCCCACATAATATCAAACCTCACTTGATTACCATAAAATAATCAAAGTATAATAAAGGAACTCACACATATGAAGACTGGAAGCTTAACAGTTATGCACAATAACTATTCGTACAGCATAAAGCAAAGGCATCCTACACAACACTGTTTATATACAGCATATCAGGTGCAGTTACTAGATAAGACAACCGAAACGAGGAGAGAATAAAAAAGCCAGTGCACTAATCTCTATTACAAGCTAAAAGATCTACTCAATGATAATGTATACGACACGCATGTATTTACAATGACTAATACAATCTGCATACAATCACACTTCTCCCAAAGTACAAGTTAATTAACATACATCACTCGCAGGTGATATAAATAACTGCCGTTGTGATAAGTGTTTATTTATAACATCTATCGATAATTCCGTGATAATAAAGTTAAGCGACGGAGCTATCGCTGACCACTTTCACTTCCTAGATCAATTACAGGGGAGAGGGTACTCTACCGTGACCCTCCCCTCCCCCCTCCACCTGTCTCGTCGACCTACCTCTGACCTGAGCAAGTGGGCGTGTTCGGGTGACCTCTCAAGAACGTGTATCCCTCCTCCATGAATAAGTTAAAATTGCTTTTGTCACCTCCGATGCTTGAAAGACGCCGCCACAACGTCTGTGACCAAGGCTACTGATAACGTTTATCTTTTTCTACTACACTCACTTCGTTATCTCTCTACATGTAAACCAAAGAGTAGTAGTAATGGCCTTACATGATAAGAAGCCAAATCGGTACAAGGCCTCACTTAGTAATAATACAATGCACAACACACACACTGTGGTGCCCGAAATGAACAATAAAGCACTGTCTATTTTTGCATTAAACATGTAAACTAGATATTCTCCCGATTCCAAAGATGAATCCTCGACCATGAGTTAAAACAACAACAGTATTTCCACGACCAATACAAAATAAATGCTGGAATCGCAAGGCCTAGAAGTAACCCCCGCCTTGTGTCTATTTTGGAAAGCCGGCCAAGGTAAACTCTCCTCTCCTGAATTAAGATCTATTTCGTCACCTCCAAGCCCATCGCGTCTCATTTCCACGTTCCCGACAACTACGAACACTTACGCACCTTGAATATTGATTACTTCTCGGCATTTCGAAAAGAAGTCTTTATGTCACCTCGAATGGCCGAACATTTTATGAATTCCTTCTTTTTCGGGTAGGTTTCTGCTTTTTTTTTAGGCCTACAGTACTGGATATTTTATTGATCTTGCCGTATGAGCTACCTGGTAGGACAAGGCTCTCAAAATTATACTGGTGTCTGAGCTAGCACCAAGTACACACGGTTTAGAATAGAGTCTTTCCCAAGCCTGTTGAACATCGAGAAATTGCAGGCAAGCATCTTGTCCTGCAGCCTCTGCGCCGTGCCCTTATGTCGAGTCTTGGCGAGCTGCCCGCAAATGCTACATCCACCATCAATTTCTCTCAATATAAAGCTTAACACGACCTCCAATCCGCACTTACCCCTTAAGAAGGATGAAATTTCGTCGCTGGCACCAACAAATAAGCAAGTAATGCTATAAAAGTGAGTTATTTCACTGATCCTCCTCACGAGCACGGCACACACCTCCACACACCAGCTTTACATCTGACAAACTGAGGCCGCTCTTCCTGCCAGCCACACCGTCCCCCCCGCCAGAGGAATACTAACCATCGATTATTTTCTTCTTTCACTGTATTCTTCGCCGCTAAAGCGATCGTTTATGTTCAATATATATTACATGAATCATGTGAATATCGAGAGAAGAGTGTTAACTCTGAAAGCTATCTGGAGAGAGCTATTTCATGATAAACAGAGAATTTCGGTAGGTGCGTGGAACAGCCGCCTATATATTTTCCGCCTTCACCGGTAGATGGCCAGACGGGGCAGCCAGGCGGCCAACTTCGATTTCTGTAAAGAATTTTCTTCATTTATAACTCCTTCAAATCTATCGCGGATTTCATATACCAAAGTGACTTATGCTTCATGCTGGTATAATACTGAGCAACATACTAACAAATAAAGAATTACTCAGCGGCTGAAAGGTGCATGGATGGCAGCGATAGACAGTACCAGATATTGCATTATTTTAAAATTCATTTATAATTATTCATATTCTAATACTTCTTATACATACACTTGAATGCGATACCTTTCAGCATTTCCTCGCATATCTGGTTTAGCCTTTACCGCCACGATTTTGTTTATTCATTGTACACAAAGAATCAACTTAGAATTCTAAACATGACCTTCGAAATCTAACGTACATGTACACTCTCGCAATCTTTCAGGTGTATGTGCGTGGAGTTAACAAAGTATGCAAGGAATGTTCATTTTCCGAAGTGACGTAACTGATCGTAATTTGCATAACATCCCACATCTGTCACGCGGCAAAATGTAATCCGTTCGGCCAGCCTCAGTAGGCGACCCATTATCCAACTAATGGACGTCGGTTAGCGGAAATAAGGCTCCCACACTCACACAAATGCATTTACGTGCCCTTCATATGTGACCTGTCTTTTTACGTACATTGTAACACGCACAATATCACACACATGTGTATGTATATATGTATATATATATATATATATATATATATATATATATATATATATATATATGTATATATATATGCCTACATATATATATATATATGTATATATATATGCCTACATATATATATATATATATATATATATATATATATATATATATGTGTGTGTGTGTGTGTGTGTGTGTGTGTGTGTGTGTGTGTGTGTGTGTGTGTGTGTGTGTGTGTGTGTGTATACATAAATACATATATTCTAAATATATATATATATATATATATATATATATATATATATATATACATACACACATATCTACACATATGCATACACACACATACATACATATATATATATATATATATATATATATATATATATATATATGTGTGTGTGTGTGTGTGTGTGTGTGTGTGTGTGTGTATACTGTATATATAAGTATATATATATGTATATATTCACACACACATACATATATAGACACAAACATATATATGTATGTATATGAGTCTTGTGTGTGTGTTCATATGCAGTATGTATGTATGTATATATGTATATATATATATATACATATATATGTATACACCCCCCCATATATATATATATATACATACATATATATATATATATATATATATATATATATATATATATATATGTATGTGTGTGTGTGTGTGTGTGTGCAGATAGACACACACACACACACACACATATATATATATATATATATATATGTATGTATATATGTATTTGTGTGTATGTATACACGTAGACATACATATATATGCATACATATACATACATACATTATATATATGTATATATATATGTGTGTGTATGTGTGTAAATATGCACACACAGACACACACACACACTCATATACATTTATGTAAATATATATATATATACATACATATATATATATATATATATATATATATATATATATATATATATATATATGTCGTGGGGGCAACTGCCCCACAGCCCCCCTCATTGACGCCCTTGCATACACACACACACACACACACACACACACACACACACACATATATATATATATATATATATATATATATATATATATATATATATATATATTATAATCGGAACTTTCCTTGCTTTATGTTGATTTTTAACAGGCATCCCTGTCTCCCGTTTTCTTTATAACGGCGCAAGATATAGACTAGGGGGAACTAAACAAACTGGAATGGTCTCGGTTAAGTGTGTTACATTTCGTTACATGGGTAAGTGCTTATTTCTTTTACAATTGGCAGAACTATAACTGTTAGATGATATACAGCTCATAAAGAATTAAACAAGAAAAAGAAGGGAAAGTTGAATGAGATATTGAATAAATTGCCTGTCTTTGTCGATTTAAATTTGTTTTTCGATACCATATTATTGGTAACAACCTTGAGCTAAGCTAGATAAATTATGTTGTTGCTATATAGCTTTCGAATTTGAAAATATACATTGATCTAGTAAAATTAAGAAGTGTGAATATCCTTATTGAATCATTTAATATACGATGTGTATATGTGGAGCGGGGGGAGGGGGGGGGGGTAGATGGCCTAAGGGTCTGTGAATTATTAACACACAATTTAATGTTAAATTATTAATTAATGGCTCATAACAGACGTGTGTATTGAGTAAATACAAATTCTATTAAAACACACAATGTACTGAATACATGCATGTGTAACCAAATATTTGGAATTATATTATTTATTTCTTGTACATTTTTTTCCGGCCGTCACATCTTACCTT
>NC_091568.1:5184885-5192385 GCF_042767895.1 Penaeus vannamei
GTCTCGCTGAAGAAGGTGTTGAAGGAGTCGTCACTGACACCAATAGTCTTGTCAGAGGGCATCTGACCGTCAGGCTGGATGCCATGCTCAAGGCAGTAAAGCTCCCAGCAGGCATTGCCCATCTGGACACCAGCCTGACCCAAGTGGACTGAGATGCACTCACGCTGAAAGAAAAGGATTTATATATAGTCTCGATTTTTTTTATCTATGACTTTGATATCAGACTGAGATGCAGTCACGCTGAAAGAAAAGGATTATTGATATAGTCTCGATTTTTAAAAATCTATTTATCAGACAGATACACTCCTACATATAGAAAAGCATGATTTTTTTTTTTTTTTTGTATGATTTTGATATCAACTCATTACTTTACCTAACTACATTGCTCAGGCACTTCCTTTCTAATGGAATATGTACATGAATATACATTCTGCATAAAAGTTAACTTTTCTGTTATCAGGCAGGAACATTCAACAGGTTACGTTATGGGAGGGCAGCAAAAGATGCGAACTGACATACACTGACACTATTTTTCGTGGTGGTTATAATCCTTAAGTCTACAAATGCTAATAGTTTGTTCGAAATCCTATAAAATAACATTTAAAAGCAATAAATGACATAAATACTGCTATGAAGCGAGTAAATTCATTTGACATTTACTACCACGTCACGGTAACCTTTGCTATCTAACTCTTCCATTTAAATATTACCGAATAACCATTGTCTTCTCCGTCACATAAACCTTGAAGAAACCGAACAGAAACAAAAGGCGAATGAGAGAAGAGAGAAAGAGAGCAAAGTAGGAGGAGAAAGAGAGAGAGAGAGCGAAGCCCCACGTCCTGACGGGAAGATAAGTGGTGAGTCACGAGGGGCCGCTCGGGGTGGTAACGGAAGTGCCGCCCACTTCTTGAATTCCGACACTTCTCAACTTTCTGCTTTGGTTTTGGCCTAGGGATTTAAATCAGCTCTCTGATTTGCATTAGGGAGTGGCTGTTGACGTGTTGGACCTTTAAGAAAACTAGTTATTTAAAGAGGCGGGAAGCGAACGAACAGCGCAACCGGTCCCGGCCTTCATTTGAATCAACCGTCCATGAAGGCGAGCGTCAACTCCCCATGTTTTCCCTAATTTCTCTGTAAATATAAATCAAACACAAAACCCGACCACGAAATCACAAACCCTAATCACCAATCGATAAATAATCTCCGACTACTCACCATGTTGATTGAGTTTTGAGGGGATTAGAGGGAGATAAAATCCTTCTCACAGGAGCAGCGTTGGAACTTCCCGCAATTGGATGCCGGTGCTGCCTTCTCACCGGTATATATACGCTCGGTTCCATTGGCGTGCGCGAGGTTCAAAGTCCGGATTCTGCGCAAGACGAGGCATGGCGGTACGATCTTTACGATTATTTGACCTTCTCGTTTGACATTATAGGGGGATAGAGGATTATTTTAAAGATGGATGATGCGAGTGTATGGCTATGGTGGATTGAGGGTATGATATTCATCCTCCAAAGAAGTTTAGTCTATGATATCAACTGCTGACAGTTCATTTAGTGGAACATGGCACATGCGCCGTATTCCGTTTTAAATAATGCATCAGACGATGGGGAGTTTTGTTCTTTTAAAACAGATTCCAGGACATATTTTACCTTAGATGACACGGCATTATAAAAAGAGGCATTCTCATACCACGTGTAATGATGAGGATGCGGTTCTTAAGCAATGCACAAATACCCAGCGCTGTTTTATGATATCATACTTTTCTTTAGCTTCCAGCTTGAATGACATCATCCTTTACATTCTCAACGAAGACACACCTTCCGCTGCACTTAGAGTGGCTGAGTTTAAAACATTCTAACAAGCATGGGACAAATTATTTATGCAAGTAATACGATGCTGCATCTCTCTCTCTCTCTCTCTCTCTCTCTCTCTCTCTCTCTCTCTCTCTCTCTCTCTCTCTCTCTCTCTCTCTCTCTCTCTCTCTCTATATATATATATATATATATATACATACACATACATACATATATATGTATATATATGTATATATACACACATGCATATACATACGTATATATATCAATATGTATATCTATCTGCCTTTCATTCCTTTACATTAACAGATACATGTTGACACACATACACATGCACACACGCACGCACACACACACACAAACACACACACATAGAGAGAGAGAGAGAGAGAGAGAGAGAGAGAGAGAGAGAGAGAGAGAGAGAGAGAGAGAGAGAGAGAGAGAGAGAGAGAGAGAGAGAGAGAGAGAGAGAGAGAGAGACTGAATTATAAATACACATACACATTCACAGGTAAATGAATATACTGCGTTTGCGAGCTTCTGTGAGAGAGAGGCGCGACATGCACAGTCGATAGATCCAGAAGGAACAGCGGAAATGACGAGCCAAAAAGTGAACACCGGCCACGTCTTTTCGAAGGAAATCCCGTTTATCTGTTCTGGCTCTTGAACATCCACTATCCAAGAGAAGGCTAGGGCTCCGGGGCGACCTAGAAGTCTGATATTGATTACTTACATCATTCTGTCGCCTGGCAGTAGATAATCCATAATATTCATTTTAAAGAGTAACCCGATTCGCGACGCACGGCATTCTCCAGCTTCAAAAGGAAAGTAATGGAACAGTAGATCTAAATCTCGAGGTTGACCTTCAAGGCCGGCTCGTTTTCGGTGCGACGAGGCTGAGATGTAACATATCCCTCACGTGGAAAGCTGCAGCACTTGCTCAACTGGTACACATCACTCCCAGCTCATGGTGACGACGCCATCTTGAGTGAGAAATGGTGAATCTTTGTTGGTCGTGCTGGGATGTTATGCGATTTTAATGCGTGTGGGAATTCACGAACCGCACCAAGCCTTAGGAATAAACGAGATCTGGCAATAATACCATGATATCAACGCCAGATATGGTGTTCGAAGCCTGACACCGGAGCATGAACGACGAATACGTGTTATGGTTACAGCCATGCATTCATAAGTAGCAGTATCTAACCTTCAGACAACGCTGCCTTTCCTAAACAAAATGCCGAATATATGATCTAACGACCAAACTCACAAGCACTTTTAACCTTCATTTAACAGCCTCGCTAAAATTTACTGTAATATCCACTCTTATATTATATTCTTACTCCGAAATCATTTTAACGACGGGAAGCTTCGCCTAACATTCCTAACCTAAGCCGGCCTGAAAAAAAGATGAGAGATTTCCGTTACTTTAGGAAACAACAATCTACCTGTTAATTCAGTCCCATTAATCCTTCGAGTAATATACAACAGATATAACTTACTTTAGCCCATAATGGCCCGAAAACTCACACAACCACGTCGTTTGTAGCAAAAAGGTAAATGTAAAGTACAGATTTCCAAAGAGCAAAGGCAACGTCGTCCATCTTTTTTTTTCTCTCTCAGATACGGGACGTGACTGCCATGGTAGTTAGCCACGTAATCAGGACGGGGATGTGTACACAATGTAACAATACACGTTAATTCTGAGAATGGTTTTCGTCAGTGGTTTTAGAGTTTGTAAATGTCTCTACATATTTTGACGGATTCTTTGGCTTCATTATTTATTTTCTGTCTGTCGTTTGGTAGGATATATTTAGGCCTGTTTACCTTGTTGTCCATCTCGGAGAGAGAGAGAGAGAGAGAGAGAGAGAGAGAGAGAGAGAGAGAGAGAGAGAGAGAGAGAGAGAGAGAGACAGACAGACAGACAGACAGACAGACAGACAGACACACACACACACACACACACACACACACACACACACACACACACACACACACACACACACACACACAGAGAGAGAGAGAGAGAGAGAGAGAGAGAGAGAGAGAGAGAGAGAGAGAGAGAGAGAGAGAGAGAGAGAGAGAGAGAGAGAAAGAGAAAGAGAAAGAGAAAGAGAAAGAGAAAGAGAGATAGATAGATAGAGAGAGAGAGAATAACCTAAAGATATAATCAAAATAAAAAGAAACAAAGAAATATCAATATTCAAGGAAACAGTTACAGCAGTTCGCTCAAATATATTCTCTTTAGGCCTAACCTTTGCCAAAATGCGGTGAGTAGAAAGGCAGCCTGAGAAAATGTCAGAATTGTAGACACAGGATTAAAGTTTTACAGTATATGTTATGAAAAATTTCTTCTACAGAATAAGGCTTACGCATATATAAGGATTAAGTTGCTTTTGGTCAAAGTATGTTTATTCTTTAGGTTAGTAATGTGGGTTAAAGAGGCGATAAAAAGATATTTGAAAAGGCCTTACAGGCAAAAATAACAAAAGAAACGCGTGCAGTGAGAACCGGAATGCATTTCAGAATCACCGACAAGTGACAGACTGTTCTAGAACGGCCAACATGACTGTGAACTTCACCAGTCAGGACACGCGGTTGACGCTCCCCCATGAACAGGCGCCACCTCGCCACCTGTTGTTAGGCCCGCCTATCCCTGAGAAGCGGAAATGGTCGCGTTACGTCGTACTCTGGGACTATTGGTGGTCATTGCTTTATACGCCTACATCCTGGCCATGGCGGAGACGGCCCGACGTGGCCTGCTTAGTGAGGTGTGCAGATTTGGGGTCGGTTCGGTCGCGGCGGTGGCGATGCCGGCGGTTGTGGATGGTGGCTATGGTGCGTTGGCGAAGCTCTCCTTTCGCGCGCAGGATGAATTTAGATTGGATTTAGATTACTGCAGCCGAGGTGTCGGTTTAGATACTTGCTGCCCGTCGTAGGTTTGAATACAGACATTCGAAATGACAGTACGTATTGGAAATTTGAGGTTGATAAAGTATTAACATATCTTCCTCGGCTGGTAACCACTCTGACACTGGAGTCAGACATCTAACTGTAGAGATCGCACATCTTGTCATTGTGAGTCATAATGATGATTAGATGGAACTTCAGGCCACTCAAATGGGTGAGAGTTTTACTTTTAACTACTACGCTCGGTCTGGTTGCGGGTGCTTGCTCAGACTGACACTTGTGGTTTTAGAGTCATATCTACCCGTCGCCAAAAAGGACGGGAAGACGATTTAGATAAGTGACGATACTAAATTATTAAACTTATTATAGATCATAAGGAGCCCTTTCAACAATCTTAATTACTGAGGGCTATAATTAGGAACTGATTCACAAAGTCCACTGGCGAGCGCGGTCCCTCAGGATGCTACTTGATATCCCAAATAACATGAGCGTATTGCACAGCATCACATAGTCCCTGTACAAACACCCACAGTCGATTGTGAACAAGAGGGAGGAAGGAAATGTCAGCCACGTTGACGATGAGCTGAGAACACTCGATTTTCTTTGCTAGCAGAAGCTCAATGAGTATTTGTTGTTTAGCAGTTAAGTATGGAGTGCTTGTAAGGATAATATGGCTAGTGAGAATAGAGGATAGGAGGGTCCACGGAGAGATAAAGCAGAAGCTGTAGATGTGGCAATCGTGCAGCACCAGCAGGATAAGTGATGCACCACAGCATCGCCGCCGCTTACATTCTTCTGACACAGAACCGCACGACCGCTTCTCTGGTTAGTCTCGCCGATGATTCACTTTCAGGATAAAAAACCTTTTCCTTTTGCCATTCCACAGATCATCTTCGTAAACACCGTGCTTATAAAGAGATACGAAAGGGCAAGGGAAGACCCTTTGCAACTCAGGACGAACAAATATTTACGTAAAGCAAGGTGAGGCAAGGTTAGAATACGAGGCTGCGCTGGGGTAATGTCTACGGATACGTTATAATGGAGAAATAATACGTAGGGAAGAAGACACCCCATCCTCCTTAGCTATTGATTGGTTGCTGACGGGGTTCTGAATCACACGGAACGCATTTACATTACTAGGCGTTAGTGTCGGACTCAACAATCGATCAGAGGTATCACCTGATCCTCCAAATCACTGATCTACCTGTATATAGAATGTTTAAAAATCTAGTAAATTATATTTTAATTTTTTTTGGACTAAAAAAAAAGGAGTCACTGATCTACCTGAATATAGAATGTTTAATAATCTAGTAAAGTATATTTTTTAATTTTCTTGGACTAAAATAAAAAAGGAGGTCTAAGTTTAGCAAGGAAATGTGTCACGATTAAAAGGTCAGTTAAATGACGGGGATCTCTGGAATCTCTCGCTGATGACTGTCTCTGCTGCGGTACCTTTGCACTTCCACATTCCTTTAATTCTATCCTTACACATTAGAGGAATTTCCTTGATATACTTTGACGTAATGGTGAATTTCACGTTTTCTTTCTTGGGTGCGGCTAAATGTTTCAGTTTCTGTTTTAATCATTTGATAACTTCTACTGTGGAATGGTCACCATCGCCAGCAAGCTTCAATGGATAGCTGGGATCTTCTGTGGTGAGAAATCATTACAAATAATATCAAAATCAATCCTAAAAAGGTGGATTTCTTACTTTTGGCCACTTCTACGGCAGACTCGACAGCTTCAGATTTTTCGTCTTAACTATAATTTCATAAATACCAATGGTATCTCCCCCAAAAAATATATATATAATGAGATACAAATGAAGGTAATTAAGATTACAGATTATCGAGTCAACAATATGGAAAAACGGAAATGTAGTGCTAACACGATTTATATTTCTATCTATTGCCTACGCCAAACGTTTTTAAAAGTCAAATAAAAATTGTATTCGCATAACAGCTCAAACTTTTTTTCTTAAAACTAAAAAAATAATAATAATAAAATCAGAGAAACTAGTCACACTTTCTTCACAAATATTAAATACCCATTATTCTTACACTCTGTTCCATGAAGTGACTCGAAATTGAATGAGTTTGCAGTGAACTATATCATAGCAAACATTACAGTTATGATCCACAGACTTACACATCTGTCTAAACAACTTCTGTTTATTCGTAACGGAAGTGTTTCCAATATTATCTACCCAACTAAATTTTTGTGAAATTGTGTATCGAGGGAATGCGGATACACACACACACACACACACACACACACACACACACACACACACACACACACACACACTCACACTCACACTCACACACACACACACACACACACACACACACACACACACACACACACACACACACACACACACACACACACACACACACACATATATATATATATATATATATATATATATATATATATATATATACATATTGATGATGAAATTTTAGTATATTGCGAGTAACATTGATAATCTTATAGCGCTCTGGTCTACGCGTCCAATAAATTATATATTCGCATTCAATAAACAGCAAAATGCAGAGACACAAACACACATAGTTGGGTTGGTAGATAGACATACGTCCTGATAGAGAGATAAATAGATAAATAAACAGACACAGACAAATAGACACAGAAATAGATCGACAAACAAATAAAAAAAACTAACATATAAACAAATAAAAAGCTAGGGCAGAGTCAAGGCTAGATCCAACAGATACCAAATAAGGACATCACCCGAAAAATGAAAGCCAGC
>NC_091568.1:5204885-5207385 GCF_042767895.1 Penaeus vannamei
TATATACATGTTACGATCATGGGTTACAGCTAGTCATTTGCTGAATAATTATGGATAAGCGTTATTTCACAGTAACTATCACTGCATTCATCCGTCTTCCTTCAGAATTGTCAATGGAGCTTTAAGACAGAGTTAACTGAAAAGAACAACATCCTCATAAACAAGAAAAAACAACATCCTCATAAACAAGAAAAAACAACATCCTCATAAACAAAAGGCCAGGGTCTGCATACAGATAACGCTGGAACATCCTTGAGCGGCGTGCTCCCCTACAGTGCTGCAAAAGGCAAATCCACATCCAGGTATTACGCAGGGGAGGGTTAGCGTCAGTCCACGTGTCATTTTTTATTTCATTTTTTGTTGCAGGAGAGTTTACTCTTGTTTGGCTTCCCATTTTAAGTTGCGCGTAAGCACTGTGGCATATCCGCAATGGTAAATGCCCTTACAAACTGTAGGGAACACATCAGGTGTGCAGACACGTCGAGTAAATTCTCTTAAGTTAGGAGATTAAGTACCGATACAGGGATACGACAAATGGAAATGCGTGGACCCAAGTTATGGAACATGCTACCAGGTAATATAAGAGACATTGACAGCTTCTATAATTTCAGAACGAAATTAAAAGCATACCTCTTAAATAATCAGCTGTAAGTATAAATATATTTATGTAAAGAATGACCACTGTAATTAATGGAATAGTTTTATCTTTGACTTTAACTTCTGAAAGAATTGTGATCTGAGGAACAAGGAAAGATCGAATCCGGGTCGTAGATATGAACGTGATATAATGCAAAGTACATCAGTATTACCTTGGTCGTTTCCTAATTACAAAGGAACTTCAAGTAATATATATAATATAAATGTGAATCCTGGCCAGTCAGAAAATCCAAGAGAGCAAAGGTGTTCTACTTTCAATGATTCAATCTTAATATCTTCCTGTTCTAAGCAACCTCTATCTCCTTTTTATTTCACCTTTCTTCTCATTGTCTCATTCGATCTCATCTCTCCCTATTTCCTTCAACTTTCTCGTCTGTTACCTGCCTAGTTACCCCTTCTCCACCTCTTGTGCTTATAATTACTAACTCCCTTAATTCCCTTTGACATTATCTGCTTTCTGTATATCCAGAAACATTCTTTTCGTTATCATTAGCACTACCATTTTAGTTTCTCTATTTTTGTTGCACTTATCGAGAACAAAGTGCACAACAGATGGCATCTAAGATTCCTTTTTCAAGTTTAAATCCAAACTATACCTGTTCCTACCCGATAGGTTAATCTAACCCTCTTTTTCAGTATCTACATCAATAGCTTGGCACCACAGTCCGCTAGGTTTAATACAGTAATTATTGCACCGCAGGCATGATGGTGGCATATCCTATCTGGTATGATTCTTTCAGGATAGGCAACATGTATGAGTGATTTTATGCCGGATACCCTTCCTGGCGCAACCCTTCTAATGTTTACACATGCACAGTCTGTTCTTATATGCCCTTTCATTTATACACAATATCACTTCGTGGCATGTCACCCTGACTACAATGTTGAAATTTGCCCTTTGTATAAAATGACATTCTGGATGGTGAACCGTTCCGTGTGTTCACTTTCATTTTCATATCTTTTTCTATTGCTACATTATGTTTCTGTCTTCAAGTGGCATCTGGAACAAAAAACGAAAAAACGAAAAATAAAAATCACTCCAATACTACTTCGAGCAGAAAAGACCTCCCCGGCGGGGAATCGAACCCCGGTCTCCCGCGTGACAGGCGGGGATACTAACCACTATACTACCGAGGAATCGGCTTCTTTCTCTAGGACAAAATTTGAAGTGTACTCACCTCCTGTAGAATCAGGTTTACCTTAAAAACAGTAAAATGAAATAATTTCTTTAGAATTCACCATAACCTCGTATACACACCGAGAAAGACCTCAAAGCATATATGTATATATATCTACCTATCTGTCTTTATCTACATACTAAGCACGACATAATAAATAAACACACACACACACACACACACACACACACACACACACACACACACACACACACACACACACACACACACACACACACACACACACACACACACATATATATATTATATATATATATATATATGTATATATATGTATATATATGTATATATATACATATATGTATATATATGTATATATATACATATATATACATATATATATACATATATATATATATATATATATATATATATATATATATATATATATATATACATACATATATATATATATATATATATATATATATATATATATATATATATGTAAATATATGTATACACACACACACACACACACATACACACACACACACACACACACATATATATATATATGTATATATATATATATATATAAATAGGAAAGTATGAAAAATATGTGGTTTCGCGTGTTGATTTGATCTAAAATTTCATTCCCTACGCGTATTTTTTTTCAAATTCGGAAATACGATCGCTGGATT
>NC_091568.1:5216624-5221624 GCF_042767895.1 Penaeus vannamei
CCTGAAATTGAGAAAAATAAAGAAAGGAAAGTGAAGACGGTCATGTTTTTGTAGTATATGGCAATACAAATCTATTTCAATTGGAAGAGACTCATTTGAGTTGTTGACGCGTCATCAGGGGCAGAATACATAAAGTATATCTCGAAACATGGGGCTGTTCAGGAGCTACAGCCCCGCAAATGTGGTTAAAACCTTGTCTTTATTTAAAGAGCTGGAAAATTAGTAAACGCGCACAGAATGAGGCAAATATGTCTTCCCCAAGCTTCTTATTTTCCACTCGAACGGCTGACCTCACGTGAACACCGGCGCGTGGCTCGGGTTGCTGGGAAGAAATCTTATTGGATTAAGAGCCATTTACTATGCAATATTAATAGATATCCACGAGATCTAGTTGACTATTTCCTATTTTGATAAAGGAAATGCTGGAACAAAAAAACGATGATTATACATATTTGAGCAGTGCGTTTACTCTTGGTGTAATTATGTTAAATTGCAAATGTTAGCAATAGATATACACTAGCTTTATGTATCAATGAACATAAGATACAAGACAATTTATAAAGTACTTAAATCAGAGGAAATTGTTTGGCCTACTTCTATATCATTTTAGTTTAGCTTGTTTTACTTCATTAATCTATACCAGATTCACCTTACCTGAGGTTAAACTTGCATAACTCAAGCTCATTTACTGTAAATCGCCGTTAACCTTTAAAACTATTTGATCTCTGTATAATGTGTCAAAATGCAACCGTAATTTACACCGTATCAGAAGTGTCAAACTCAAAATGTTCATATCCGGTAACATCTTCAGGGCCGGCATAAGGACATATGCCTATTTAAGATTTGTCTGATATTATGTAAGTGCTTACTTTTGCTCATAGAATTTTAAATGTCAACATGAATGTTAATAAAGTGAATATTCATCTGCATTCGCCATGGGCTGCTACATTTGACTGTATGATCATATCTTAACTTTTAGACATATTTTCCTGCATAATGGTCGCAATTTCGAAAACTAATACTTCATTCTATCACCCCATCAGGAAAGAGTTTGAGTAAAATGGCTTGTTAATGACGATCGTACCTTTCTCTATGTTAAGGGGGCCGTCGCGCCCGAGAACGAAATTCGTTAATCATGATCGGATTTTCGCGATTTTTTAATATGTTATATATACACATGCTACAAATTACACTACCAAGTTTCATATCAATCGGATAATAAACAAACGTTATTAAAAAAAAACTAGATTTTGAAAAAAAAAAAGAATTCATCTCACCTATCCATTGACCGAACTTGTTAAATAGTAATCCCACATATACTCTATACCAATACCTACATTATTGATGTATCAGAGTTTGAAATTTCCTCCTAATTTATTTTACATGATTTTTTTTCTTCAAAGTTAAACATATATAGCATAATATATGGATTTCTATTACCTGAAATGAACATCAGAAACATCAATTAAATCGCAAATTTATTCAGCTCTCAAATGATCCAAACCCCATTAGAATCGCCCAAGTAGTTATGAAGATATTTTCAAGAATGTCGACAAAGGTGGTAGTTTTGAGATATGGGGCTTTGAAGTTGAAGATACTTTTTCCTTTATTTTCTTTTTCTCTTGAGAAATCTGCTCTCTGCATCAATCTTGATGCATTCTATGGCATTCAGATGTATTCTGAAGTGTATCCCCCGCCCCGCTTTGCAAGGGACGAATGGCAATGAGTGCCTATGAGTAGAGTTACCGCATGTCACCATGCCCTCCCAGTGCTTCTTGAGACATTTCATACAAGTAAACAATGCTGTAGCCATGATTGAGATATTTTTCTCATCATATAATGTTTATTAATTACAGGAATAACATGTATCATCAGTAGTTGTCTATTACTGTGACGAGAGCGCATCGGGAGAGTGCCGCACCGAGGCACGGGACGCATATCCTCCCACTCCGGCTCTCTCGTGGTTACTGCCAGCCTTGTCTCTTTGTGCTTGACTGTCAGCTGTGCTGTAGGCAGAATTGCCAGCTAGTAACCAGGGAATACTAAAATAAATCGAAAAAAATCCAAGGGGGGGGGGGGCCAGAGATTTAGTCATAACTCTTTTATTTTTACGTATTTCGCTGAAATATTACGTCACGATTGTCATAGCCTACAAGATTACAGATTTTTTTTTTTTTTCGAATTTTCGAGTTGTATTTACTTCCGGGTTTGGGTACCATGCAACACCTCCGCGGCCGTTGCAAATAAAACCACCAGGGTTTAACGCAACTTCATGCGCTGTGATGACGTACACACAGAGGTAAGTCGCTCTGTGCATCTCACCCCATTCATGTAAGCACAGACATTGATATCAGAGCGTTATCTTCGATATCATAGCGTCTCTCTCTCCCTCCCTACCTCTCTCTGTCTGTCTGTCTGTCTGTCTGTCTCTATACATAAATACATATACTATATATATATAATATACTGTATATATATGTATATATATGTATATATGTACATATATATATATATATATATATATATATATATATACATATATACACACATATATATATATTCTTATATATATATATGCATAAATGTATAAATAAATAAATAAATAGATAAATAAATATATATATATGTATATATAGATAAATATATATATGTGTATATATACATATATATATATATATATATATATATATATATATATATACATGTATACACATACATATGCATATGTATATATATAAATGTATCTTATATATGTATCAATAACACACACACACACACACACACACACACACACACACACACACACACACACACACACACACATATATATATATATATATATATATATATATATATATATATATATATATATATATATATATATGCATTATACACACACACACACACCTACACCCCCTCTATACGCATATATACAAATATACATACATACATACATACATACATATATATATATATATATATATATATATATATATATATATATATATATACACATATATATACATACACAGACATATAACACATCCACACAATATATATATATATATATATATATATATATATATATATATTTATACATACATACATACATACACACATACAGGTGTTTATGTCTATTTATAGGTATAAATATGTGTATGTGTATATACATACATATGTATATATACATATGCATGTGTGTGTATATCACACACACGCACATATATATCTACATGTATTGTATATGTATAGACACAAAAACATAGACATATCTACACATACATATATATGTACACACACACAGTACAAATATGCACACACATACACGCAAATATACTTGCAGACATACATATATGCACACACATATATTGCGTCTACTATATTTCCATACACGCTTTGCAATCCTGATAAGGCTTTAGTTAAATAAATATTGTATGCTGGGTATTTATTCTATATCAACTACATGGAGGGAGGAAAAATCAGTTTCGATTTACTGATTTTTAAAAGCTGTTCAGAATTTGCACTTTATGCGGATTCGGCCTTCTCGGTGCTCTGAGCAGTAGCAGTGGAAGCAGCATCAGAGCCACCATCTCGGCCTTCAGTACTGCAGGCGAGGCAAGGCAGCTTCTTCTCAAGGGCAGCTCGGTACTTGGGGTGGCTGATGGCGTACACGATGGGGTTGTAGACGGCGTTGGCCTTGGCGAAGACGGAGCCCCAGATGGAGAAAAGAGGAGTAACCATGGGCTTGTTGAACATGCCTCCCCAGTTGATGATGAAGTAGGGGGTCCAGGCCATGAACCACAGGGTGACGGTCATGAGAGCAACCTTGGCAAGGCGGCATTCAGCAGAGGTCTTCTGGGCTTCCTCGCTCCTCAAGGACTTGACTCCCATCTTCTTGGCCTGTTCGCGCATTCCCTTCTCGTGGGCAGCAACAGCCTTAACGATGAAGGTGTAGCTGTAGATGATGTAGGCAAGAGGGAAAAGATATACCCATACAGAGTAGACGTACAGATAGCTCCTGGAGAGTTCAGTCTCAGTCAGGTAGTCAGTACCACAGGCAAGCATGTTACCCTCAGGTACATATCGGTTCCATCCGAAGAAGGGAGGAAGGCACCAGGCAAGAGTGAAAGCCCAAGTGCCAGCAATCCTCATCATAGCACCACCAGATGTGAGAGGTTCAGCAGCCACTCCCTTGACGATGACGTTGTATCGGTCGGCAGTGATGAAGACCATGGACCAGATGGACACGCAGCCGAAGAAGGATCCCAGGAAAGCGTAGACCTCACAGAAGAATGCGCCGAGAATCCATGTTCCCCAGTAAGCGTTGACCAGAAGAGGAGGAGTCATGGTAAGCATCATGAAGAAGTCGGAGATGGCCAGGTTGACGACCAACAGGTTGGCAGGTGTTCGCAGACTCTTGGTATTCATGAATACCCAGATGACTACGAAGTTACCAGCCACAGACAATGTTCCCATGACAACCATCCAAAAACCAAGAAGACCATACCAGAGAGGGTTCATTGGAGGGAACTGATACCAGTGAGAGTGTATCATGTGCAGCATGCTTTGTGGCACAGTGTCTACCACTGTATAGTTGCCATAAGGATTGGTGGATGGCAGGACACTGTCCTGAACTGGGTTGTTCCACGACATCTGTAATGGATGTTAGTGATGTAAATCATTATCTTGTTCAGAAATATTGATCATATATCACAAATATATATATTCTATCTAAATGCGTACGCATAATCTGTGGTATAGAGAACAAAATGTAGCAAAATATATGTTGTGAAAATGAAATTGAGGGAAATTTTCAAAAACCTGCCTGGAGCCATCGGGAATCTTCCTCTGTTCGCTTTTTACTACATATAATAGTTCAAATACATTGTCCACTTTGCCATTCGCTTCAATGAACTGTTTAGATATAGAATACACAGATAGCCGTGTTACTATTTGCTTGGCTTGAACCACCTTTATCTTTGTCAGACCTATTAAATCTA
>NC_091568.1:5229124-5239124 GCF_042767895.1 Penaeus vannamei
GTTGTAGACGGCGTTAGCCTTGGCGAAGACGGAGCCCCAGATGGAGAACAGAGGAGTGACAATGGGCTTGTTGAACATGCCTCCCCAGTTGATGACGAAGTAGGGGGTCCACGCCATGAACCACAGGGTGACGGTCATGAGGGCAACCTTGCACAGACGGCATTCAGCAGAGGTCTTCTGGGCTTCCTCGCTTCTCAGAGACTTGACTCCCATCTTCTTGGCTTGTTCTCGCATTCCCTTCTCGTGAGCAGCGACAGCCTTGACGATGAAGGTGTAGCTGTAGATGATGTAGGCAAGAGGGAAAAGATATACCCATACAGAGTAGACGTACAGATAGCTCCTGGAGAGTTCAGTCTCAGTCAGGTAGTCAGTACCACAGGCAAGCATGTTACCCTCAGGCACATATCGGTTCCATCCGAAGAAGGGAGGAAGGCACCAGGCAAGAGTGAAAGCCCAAGTGCCAGCAATCCTCATCATAGCACCACCAGATGTGAGAGGTTCAGCAGAAACTCCCTTGACGATAACGTTGTATCGGTCGGCAGTGATGAAGACCATGGACCAGATGGACACGCAACCGAAGAAGGAACCCAGGAAAGCGTAGACCTCACAGAAGAATGCGCCGAGAATCCATGTTCCCCAGTAAGCGTTGACCAGAAGAGGAGGAGTCATGGTAAGCATCATGAAGAAGTCGGAGATGGCCAAGTTGACGACAAGCAGGTTGGCGGGTGTTCGCAGACTCTTGGTATTCATGAATACCCAGATGACTACGAAGTTACCAGCCACAGACAATGTTCCCATGACAGTCATCCAGAAGCCGAGAAGACCATACCAGAGAGGGTTCATTGGAGGGAACTGGTACCAGTGAGCATGCACCATATGGAGCATGTTTTCTGGCACAGTGTCCACCACTGTATAGTTCCCATAAGGGTTAGTGGATGGAAGGACAGTGTCCTGAACTGGGCTGTTCCACGACGACATCTGTAATGAATTTTAAGTTTACATTATCATACTTTAACAAAAACGGAATGCAAAAGTGTATGTGTAGATGATTAACTAAACTTTACGAATTGTTACGAAATGTATGTGAAAACATGGCCTGTGTACACACATTTAAGTATACAAATACATATATCACACACACATGCATATACATACATACATATATATATATATATATATATATATATATATATATATACACACACACATAAATACACACATACACACAAATACAAACACACACATATGTATATATATATATATATATATATATATATATATATATACATATAGAAACAGACATACACATATGAAAGGTTACGGTGAGAAGGTTAAAATAGTTACATGTATGTGCAGGTGTATAGCATATCAGATTTCTGTTACTCAGTGTAAGAATTAAAAGTGACAAAGAAATAGTTACGTTTAGCAAAATACCTAATATTTGTATAAAATTTTCGCAAATTTTGACGAACAGTACATTTTAGTGTGAATATCCAGTGATATTACCTTTAGGGCAAAAGATTTCCAGCCGAAGAAATTTCAAAATCGAACTACTTCGGCGTGAAGCACCTCCTCTCTGGCTGAGTCCCGCAAGGTAACTGAGACAACAACCGTCGATGCACTGCTTTTATAGTCCGCTGGAGCCTTGTACTTGCATTATAAGATTACCGACTTCCTTGTCCTCGTCTACTTACAGACAAATATGCCCGTATATGCTTGTTCGATATGTGATATTTTTTCTAGACTTAATTAACCATGAAATGTAAGTTCTATGATTTCTAGATCGATATTCATATCTTACGTTCTCTCTCGTGTTGTGTTATCTTCTTTTCTTTTACATTCATATTAGATGAAAATAGTTATATAGAGTTCTCATTAATCTTTATAGAAAACGTAGCTTTAGTTTGATTTGACAGATATTGTGATGCACATGATTATGACATTATGCAATACCTTTGATTTGATATAAAATTAAAATTATGAATGATAATCATATTTTTTTAAAATATGGAACTTACATTTATTTTCTGGAATCTCTTGCATTTAATTTGACGTTCTAATTACACGCCTTACTCCCTCATACAGGGCTAATGTCGTTTTATCACCGTAGAAATGCAGGCATCCAATACTATAACAGCAAAAGGCAACATAATCCTATCATTTCGAATCTGAGAAATCTATTGCATCTCAGAAAAGCGCCATCGTGTGCATGGAGATTTTTTTTTTTTTTTTTTTTTTTTGTCACGAGGTACTCTCTCTTCTGGCATAACCCGGTGTTGATTGAGGGCATTGAGGAGTTGCATGGTTACGACTCCATGGTAAAATGTTTGTCTAGCAGCACCGTTTTCTTTGATTCTGTAGCGAAAAAGCGCACGAAAGTTTGGGTTACGATACATAAAATAGTTTTGCGCCACATTAGCGGTATATCATATACACATTCACTCTAGATTTTTTAATCCATAATGAAAATTGCTGAAGAGATATAGTAAAAAGTCCAGCGTATCCGAATCATATGAATAAGGCTTTATATCCATATTTGTTGATATGCAATATATACTGAGGCCAGTAAATCATTGGAGTTATCCTACTATATGAGATTTGGACTCTGTATGTGAACATGGACTTGTGAAAAACACTGTACATGTAAACAAAGTACTTTTTTCATTTTATTTAAAACTTCCTTGTTTTGTTTATGATAAAATCATTTCAGTATTTTACTTTGATTGTTCTCTATTGGTATTTAAAAATCTGGTCAAAACTTCGCACGTCAAAATACGAGCCATCAAACAATATATCAGAAAGTTTGAAGTTCCGGGATCATACAGACCCTCCCACGCATGTATGTATATGCACACGGGAACATGTGTACACACATATATACATACATACATACATATATATATATATATATATATATATATATACAAATACATGATTATACCTATTTATACATGTATATACAGTATATACTACACACACACACACACACACACACACACACATACACACACACACATACACACACACACACACACACACACACACACACACACACACACACACACACACACACACACACACACACACATATATATATATATATATATATATATATATATATGAGTGTGTGTGTATATACATATATGTATATATATGTATGTATATATATACATATATGTGTATATATATGTATATATATACATATGTATATACATACACACACATACACACGTGCGTGTGCATATTTCCATTTTATTTAAAGATTCCTTGCTTTATTTCTAATTAATATTAAGTTAGTCTTTTAACCATTTGAATTATTTTCTATAAATGATTATGTATAAAGAAAAAAATGGTCAAAACTTTGTATGTCAGAACACGAGCCATACATATATCAGAATGTCTGCAGTTCCGGAATCCCACAGGGAAGGCATATATATATTGATACATACATACATAAACACATATGCATATAATACATATATTTATATACACACACATGCATACACATATGAACATATAAATAGATTATACATATATTTGTATATATATGTTTCTATATATCTATCTCTATCTATCTATCTATATATGTATACAGACATACATGCATGTATGCATTCACACACACAAACACAATATATATATATATACATATACAAACATGCACTTACATACATATACATACATACATACACACACACATACACACACATAACATATATATAGGTATATATACATTTATTAGTGTATGTTTATGTACACATACATATGTTCATACGTATATACAAATTCATTTCTATCGATATACAGTATATATCTGTATGCGTGTGCATGCGCGTAATGTATGGAAGTTTTTGTTTAGTAATTTTAATATATATTTTCCATATTTTCTTCCTTTACAACTGGATTTATTTTAATGGTATATTTTGAGAATTATTTCAGTTCATTTTAGAATTCTTCTGCCTCTTCTCACGCATTCACAAGTGTGTATCGGTGCGTATGATTTAATACATACATACATACACACACACACACATATATATATATATATACATACATACATACATACATATATATATATATATATATATATATATATATATATATATATATATATATATATATATATATATATATACACGCTTGCAAACTTTCTTTTTCCTAATAATTTCAGTTATTAAACTCGCGTTGTTCATGCTGGGAGTTTTATTCTAGGTAAAAAGGGACAGAAATTACGTCTTTTCGTTGATAGTCTAGAAAACATTCATAGAAAAAATACTGGTATGAGTTCCTTAGGCAGACTCAGTCTTCTCACTGGCCTCGGTAGTGGTAGTGGAAGCAGCATCAGAGCCTCCATCTCGGCCATCTGTAGCACAAGCAAGGCAAGGCAGCTTCTTCTCAAGGGCAGCTCGGTACTTGGGGTGGCTGATGGCGTACACGATGGGGTTGTAGACGGCGTTAGCCTTGGCGAAGACGGAGCCCCAGATGGAGAACAGAGGAGTGACAATGGGCTTGTTGAACATGCCTCCCCAGTTGATGACGAAGTAGGGGGTCCACGCCATGAACCACAGGGTGACGGTCATGAGGGCAACCTTGCACAGACGGCATTCAGCAGAGGTCTTCTGGGCTTCCTCGCTTCTCAGAGACTTGACTCCCATCTTCTTGGCTTGTTCTCGCATTCCCTTCTCGTGAGCAGCGACAGCCTTGACGATGAAGGTGTAGCTGTAGATGATGTAGGCAAGAGGGAAAAGATATACCCATACAGAGTAGACGTACAGATAGCTCCTGGAGAGTTCAGTCTCAGTCAGGTAGTCAGTACCACAGGCAAGCATGTTACCCTCAGGTACATATCGGTTCCATCCGAAGAAGGGAGGAAGGCACCAGGCAAGAGTGAAAAGCCAAGTGCCAGCAATCCTCATCATAGCCCCACCAGATGTGAGAGGTTCAGCAGACACTCCCTTGACGATAACGTTGTATCGGTCGGCAGTAATGAAGACCATGGACCAGATGGACACGCAACCGAAGAAGGATCCCAGGAAAGCGTAGACCTCACAGAAGAATGCGCCGAGAATCCATGTTCCCCAGTAAGCGTTGACCAGAAGAGGAGGAGTCATGGTAAGCATCATGAAGAAGTCGGAGATGGCCAAGTTGACGACAAGCAGGTTGGCAGGTGTTCGCAGACTCTTGGTATTCATGAATACCCAGATGACTACGAAGTTACCAGCCACAGACAAGGTTCCCATGACAGTCATCCAGAACCCGAGAAGACCATACCAGAGAGGGTTCATTGGAGGGAACTGGTACCAGTGAGCATGCACCATATGGAGCATGTTTTCTGGCACAGTGTCCACCACTGTATAGTTCCCATAAGGGTTAGTGGATGGAAGGACAGTGTCCTGAACTGGGTTGTTCCACGATGACATCTGCAATTAATTTTGTTTACATTATTATACTTTAACAAAAAACGGAATGCAAGTGCAAGTGTATGACATTTGAGATTTATTACTCAGTTTAAGAATTAAAAGTGAACAAGGAAATATTTTTTAAGTTTAGCAAAATACCTAATATTTGTATGATAAAATTTTCGCAAATTTTGACGAACAATACATTTTAGTGTGAATATCCAGTGATATTACCTTTAGGGCAAAAGATTTCCAGCCGAAGAAATTTCAAAATCGAACTACTTCGGCGTGAAGCACTTCCTCTCTGGCTGAGTCCCGCAAGGTAACTGAGACAACAACCGTCGATGCACTGCTTTTATAGTCCGCTGGAGCCTTGTACTTGCATTATAAGATTACCGACTTCCTTGTCCTCGTCTACTTACAGACAAATATGCCCGTATATGCTTGTTCGATATGTGATATTTTTTCTAGACTTAATTAACCATGAAATTTAAATTCTATGATTTCTAGATCGATATTCATATCTTACGTTCTCTCTCGTGTTGTGTTATCCTTCTTTTCTTTTACATTCATATTAGATGAAAATAGTTATATAGCGTTCTCATTAATGTTTATAGAAAACGTAGCTTTAGTTTGATTTGACAGATATTGTGATGCACATGATTATGACATTATGCAATACCTTTTATTTTGACATTAAATTAAAATTATGAATGATAATCATATTTTTTAAAATATGAAACTTACATTTATTCTTTGGAATCTCTTGCATTTAATTTGACGTTCTAATTACACGTCTTACTCCCTCATACAGGGCTAATATCGTTATATCACCGTAGAAATGCAGGCATCCAATACTATAACAGCAAAAGGCAACATAATCCACAAGGTGTGTAGGGACTGCATGGGAGCGCTTGGTCACTTATCTTATCATTTCGAATCTGTGTACTCTATTGCATCTCAGAAAAGCGTCATCTTCTGCATGGAGAGGGTTTATTGGTCACGAGGTACTCTCTCCTCTGGCATAACGCGGTGTTGATTGAGGGCATTGAGGAGTTGCATGGTTACGACTCCACGGTAAAATGTTTGTCTAGCAGCACCGTTTTCTTTGATTCTGTAGCGAGAAAGCGCACGAAAGTTTGGGTTACGATACATAAAATATTTCTGCACTACATTAGCGGTATATCATATACACATTCACTCTAGATTTTTTAATCCATAATGAAAATTGCTGAAGAGATATAGTAAAAAGGCCAGCGTATCCGAATCATATGAATAAGGCTTTATATCCAAATTTGTTGATATGCAATATATACTAAGGCCAGTAAATCATTGGAGTTATCCTACTATATGAGATTTGGACTCTGTATGTGAACATGGATTTGTGAAAAACACTGTATATGTAAACAAAGTACTTTTTCATTTTATTTAAAACTTCCTTGTTTTGTTTATGGTAAAATCATTTCAGTATTTTACTTTAATTGTTCTCTATTGGTATTTAAAAATCTGGTCAAAACTTCGCACGTCAAAATACGAACCATCAAACAATATCAGAAAGTTTGAAGTTCCGGGATCATACAGACCCTCCCACGTATGTATGCATATGCACACGGGAACATGTGTACACACATATATACATACATACACACACACACACACACACACACACACACACACACACACACACACACACACACACACACACACACACACATATATATATATATATATATATATATATATATATATACAAATACATGATTACACCTATTTATACATGTATATACAGTATATACTACACACACACACACACACACACACACACATACACACACACACACACACACACACACACACACACACACACACACACACACACACACACACACATATATATATATATATATATATATATATATATATATATATATATATATGAGTGTGTGTGTATATACATATATGTATATATATGTATGTATATATACATGCATGTGTATATATATGTATATATATACATATGTATATACATACACACACATACACACGTGCGTGTGCATATTTCCATTTTATTTAAAGATTCCTTGCTTTATTTCTAATTAATATTAAGTTAGTCTTTTAACCATTTGAATTATTTTCTATAAATGATTATGTATAAAGAAAAAAATGGTCAAAACTTTGTATGTCAGAACACGAGCTATACATATATCAGAATGTCTGCAGTTCCGGAATCCCACGGGGAAGGCATATATATATTGATACATACATACATAAACACATATGCATATAATACATATATTTATATACACACACATGCATACACATATGAACATAAACATAGATTATACATATATTTGTATATATATGTATCTATATATCTAACTATATCTATCTATCTCTATCTATCTATCTATATATGTATACAGACATACATGCATGTATGCATTCACACACACAAACACAATATATATATACACATATACAAACATGCACTTACATACATATACATACATACATACACACACACACACACACACACATAACATATATATAGGTATATATACATTTATTAGTGTATGTTTATGTACACATACATATGTTCATACATATATACAAATTCATTTCTATCGATATACATTATATATCTGTATGCGTGTGTATGCGCGTAATGTGTGGAAGTTTTTGTTGAGTAATTTTTGTTATATATTTTCCATATTTTCTTCCTTTACAACTGGATTTATTTTAATGGTATATTTTGAGAATTATTTCAGTTCATTTTAGAATTCTTCTGCCTCTTCTTACGCATTCACAAGTGTGTGTCGGTGCGTATGATTTAATACACACACACACACACACACACACACACACACACACACACACACACACACACACATATATATATATATATATATATATATATATATATATATATATATATATACACGCTTGCAACCTTTCTTTTTCTTAATAATTTCAGTTGTTATTAAACTCGTGTTGTTCATGCTGGGAGTTTTATTCTAGGTAAAAAGGGACAGAAATGATATCTTTTCGTTGATAGTCTAGAAAACATTCATAGAAAAAAATACTGGTATGAGTTCCTTAGGCAGACTCAGTCTTCTCACTGGCCTCGGTAGTGGTAGTGGAAGCAGCATCAGAGCCTCCATCTCGGCCATCTGTAGCACAAGCAAGGCAAGGCAGCTTCTTCTCAAGGGCAGCTCGGTACTTGGGGTGGCTGATGGCGTACACGATGGGGTTGTAGACGGCGTTGGCCTTGGCGAAGACGGAGCCCCAGATGGAGAACAGAGGAGTGACAATGGGCTTGTTGAACATGCCTCCCCAGTTGATGACGAAGTAGGGGGTCCAGGCCATGAACCACAGGGTGACGGTCATGAGGGCAACCTTGCACAGACGGCATTCAGCAGAGGTCTTCTGGGCTTCCTCGCTTCTCAGAGACTTGACTCCCATCTTCTTGGCTTGTTCTCGCATTCCCTTCTCGTGAGCAGCAACAGCCTTGACAATGAAGGTGTAGCTGTAGATGATGTAGGCAAGAGGGAAAAGATATACCCATACAGAGTAGACGTACAGATAGCTCCTGGAGAGTTCAGTCTCAGTCAGGTAGTCAGTACCACAGGCAAGCATGTTACCCTCAGGTACATATCGGTTCCATCCGAAGAAGGGAGGAAGGCACCAGGCAAGAGTGAAAAGCCAAGTGCCAGCAATCCTCATCATAGCACCACCAGATGTGAGAGGTTCAGCAGCCACTCCCTTGACGATGACGTTGTATCGGTCGGCAGTGATGAAGACCATGGACCAGATGGACACGCAGCCGAAGAAGGATCCCAGGAAAGCGTAGACCTCACAGAAGAATGCGCCGAGAATCCATGTTCCCCAGTAAGCGTTGACCAGAAGAGGAGGAGTCATGGTAAGCATCATGAAGAAATCGGAGATGGCCAAGTTGACGACAAGCAGGTTGGCGGGTGTTCGCAGACTCTTGGTATTCATGAATACCCAGATGACTACGAAGTTACCAGCCACAGACAATGTTCCCATGACAGTCATCCAGAAGCCGAGAAGACCATACCAGAGAGGGTTCATTGGAGGGAACTGGTACCAGTGAGCATGCACCATATGGAGCATGTTTTCTGGCACAGTGTCCACCACTGTATAGTTCCCATAAGGGTTAGTGGATGGAAGGACAGTGTCCTGAACTGGGTTGTTCCACGATGACATCTGTAATGAATTTTAAGTTTACATTATAATACTTTAACAAAAACGGAATGTAATAGTATATGTAGAGATCATTAACTAAACTTTACGAATCGTTAGGAAGAGATGTATGTGAAAACATGGCCTGTGTACCCACATTTAAGTATACAAATACATATATCATACACATATGCATATACATATATATACATAAATACATACATACACAGATACAAAGACGTATACATGTATATATATACATACATACATACATACATATATATATATATATATATATATATATATATATATATATATATATATATATATACATATGCATATAGAAACAGACACATATCAAAGGTTACGGTAAGAAGAAGGGTAAACGTAGTTACATG
>NC_091568.1:5244124-5261624 GCF_042767895.1 Penaeus vannamei
ATATACAGTATGCATTACATATATATGTATATATATGTACATACGCACATAAATATACATACATATGTATATGTGTACATATCTATATATATACATACAAACACACATACGCACATATATATATGTATACATTATACATATATATATATGTATACTTTATACATTTATGTATACGTATATATATATTACATAAATAAATAAATAAAAAATAAATATATGCACTAACACACATACACATATACATATACTTTGAGGAATGAATTGGAATCAAATCATTTGTGATTCTACATCTTTGGTACTATTATCAATAAAGCTATTTATCGATCTTCGTTCACTCATTCACTTATGCGTACCTACATGTATACGCATGTACACACTCACACACACATTTTCACATGCATACATACATATATATGTGTGTGTGTGTGCATGTATATGTATATGTTTATATATAAATACATATATATATATATATATATATATATATATATATATATATATGTATATATATGAAAACACACACATACTGTGTGTGCATGTGTGTACATAAGTGTCTGTATGTACATGTAGGTACACATATGAGAGTGAGTACATATAGACAAATAATTCTATTGGCAACGATAACAATGATACATCAAACATATATCAGAGTATTTCAAGTTTCGGGATGCTACAAAAAAGGTCTTATGTATATATATACATCTAAAAAGTATACACACACACACATATATATGCATATACATTTATATATATATATATATATATATATATATATATATATATATATATATATATATACACACACACACATATAATACACACACATACACATGGACGCGTGAATTCATGTTTCTGTATATATACATACACATATGTGTGGTCATGTGAATTTGAACATGTTAATATGTGTAAAAAGATGTAGGTATATATGCTCACATATGTGGGTCAATTTTTTTCTTATATATTTTATATTGCCCATCCTTATGAAATAATATACATTTTATTATATATCTACCAATATAATAATATGTATGATTCTTTTAGGTTATTATTAAAGGCAAGTGTCTGATGCTGGGATTTTTATTCTAACTCGATAATAAGGGATATCGGACAAGAATTTGCTTTTCCTGCCGACAGTTTTAGAAAATGATATAAGATATTAGTAGTAGTTCCTTAGGCAGACTCAGCCTTCTCACTGGTCTGAGCAGTGGCAGTGGATCCAGCATCAGAGCCTCCATCTCGGCCTTCAGTACTGCAGGCGAGGCAAGGCAGCTTCTTCTCAAGGGCAGCTCGGTACTTGGGGTGGCTGATGGCGTACACGATGGGGTTGTAGACGGCGTTGGCCTTGGCGAAGACGGAGCCCCAGATGGAGAACAGAGGAGTGACAATGGGCTTGTTGAACATGCCTCCCCAGTTGATAACGAAGTAGGGGGTCCACGCCAGGAACCACAGGGTGACGGTCATGAGAGCAACCTTGCACAGACGGCATTCAGCAGAGGTCTTCTGGGCTTCCTCGCTCCTCAAGGACTTGACTCCCATCTTCTTGGCCTGTTCGCGCATTCCCTTCTCGTGAGCAGCGACAGCCTTAACGATGAAGGTGTAGCTGTAGATGATGTAGGCAAGAGGGAAAAGATATACCCATACAGAGTAGACGTACAGATAGCTCCTGGAGAGTTCAGTCTCAGTCAGGTAGTCAGTACCACATGCAAGCATGTTACCCTCAGGTACATATCGGTTCCATCCGAAGAAGGGAGGAAGGCACCAGGCAAGAGTGAAAAGCCAAGTGCCAGCAATCCTCATCATAGAACCACCAGATGTGAGAGGCTCAGCAGACACTCCCTTGACGATGACGTTGTATCGGTCAGCAGTGATGAAGACCATGGTCCAGATGGACACGCAGCCGAAAAGGGAACCCAGGAAAGCGTAGATCTCACAGAAGAAGGCTCCGAACACCCATGTTCCCCAGTAAGCGTTGACCAGGAGAGGAGGAGTCATGGTGAGCATCATGAAGAAGTCGGAGATGGCCAGGTTGACGACAAGCAGGTTGGCAGGTGTTCGCAGACTCTTGGTATTCATGAATACCCAGATGACTACGAAGTTACCAGCAACAGACAGCGTTCCCATGATGGTCATCCAGAAGCCGAGAAGGCCATACCAGAGAGGGTTCATGGGAGGGAACTGGTACCAGTGAGAGTCCACCATGTGGAGCATGAATTCTGGCACCGTATCCACCACAGTGTAGTTGCCATAAGGATTGGTGGATGGAAGGACAGTGTCCTGAACTGGGTTGTTCCACGACGACATCTGTAATGAATTTTAAAAAGTAGTGTACATTATATATATATATATATATATATATATATATATATATATATATATATATATATATATATATATATATATATATATATGGACATTTAAGAATTGATGAATGTGAACACACATAAAATAGAATATACATATTGCAGAAATGGATAAAAATATATGTGGTATGTATATACAAACAAATAAATGTATACATTGAAAGATTAAACCTTTTTATCGAAGGCTCGTTTGTGTACAGCGTCATAATTTGCATGTGTATGTGTATATACACGAACGTGTATATATATATATATATATATATATATATATATATATATATATATATATATATATATATATATATATATATATATGTATGTTTATACATATGTATGCGTAGTATATACATGTATAAACACACACACACATATATGTATATACATACATACAAACATATATATGTATATATATGCATATATGTATGCCCATACACACGCACACACACAAATGCACACATATATAAATATACTAAGAAGACAAATGTGTACGTGTTTTCTAGGAGTACATGAATTAGCAGATTTAAGTTGAAAATGACGGCACACGGACCGACAGTTTATATGTGGGAGCCTAACCAGAAAACTTTTCTCTAAAATATTAGGCAAGAAAAAAGTTTTCCCAAAGATTGATATTATACTTACGATGAAAGATATTCAGCCGAAGAAATTTCAGAGTCGAACTACTTCGGCGTGAGACACCTCCTCTCTGGCTGAGTCCCGTAAGGTAACTGAAGCTGGAGGTGTGAGAGCAGTTCTTTTATAGTCCGCTGGTGGTCTGTACTTGCATTATAAGATTACCGACTTCCTCGTCTTTGGTTACATGCATACAAGAACACATGTCTGTCCTGCTGCATTTTTTTTTTGTGTGTGTGTGTGAACGTTAATTTGGACGCTCTGATGTCTCTCCATTAATATTCGCCATCCTTGCGGTTTGATTTTCGATATATAGTTATCATTATTGCTATATAACATCGAAATATTTGAATTTAATGCTATTTTTTTACGGTAAATAAATCTTTAATTTTCCTCAAGATATATTGCAATCCTTGAACGTTAACTTGGGAGCCTAGTGGTCTCTTCATTGACATTTTCCATTCTTATTTAACTTTTGATATCTCTTTTAATATCTCAGTCAAATAAAATCGGAGTAGGACTGTTCAGTGAAGTTCAATTGGGAATACATATTTATTTTTCCTCGGTGTATGATCGCCTTACTATAATATTCATTCCAAAATCTAAATAATGTTTGAAAGTCGTATGCTAAATACTCCCACGTGTTGTTCAGTCTAAAGAAGAATTTATAACTCCTACAACATTTTTCATTGTTCATCATGAGGTTTTTATCCGGAAATGCATTGACTTTTATTCATATCAATATGTACGTACTACATGTACGTATGATGAGATGTGTGTATGTATACATCATTATAGCCAGTTTTTATTGTATTTATATCACGTTATATAAAGGTCAGTGTCTAACCTTAGTGAATATTTCAGTTACATTTATTACAATTCATGTAGCCTTTTCATTCATGTAATAGTATTTAAAACGCTCCTTTAACGGTTTTTCTGTTCATGATTATCCGATGTAATTGTCTGATAAATGAGTTAAAAGCAAGCCATATTTGATAATTTTCACATATTCTATATTTTTATTTTTATTTTGGACTATACATCTATTTACCCATCTTTCTATATGCACACAGACATACACTCGAATATATATATATATATATATATATATATATATATATATATATATATATATATATATATATATATATATATATATTCACACACACACCTATATGCGTACACACACCCATAAAGACATACACACACACCTATCTATCTCTCTATATACATATATAAGCACACACACATACATATGCAGGGTGTACAAAAATATATATACAGATTTTAAATAATTGTAAATTAGTTTATCAAAGCTGTATACACACCTTAGCAGCTAATAACTCAGTTGATTTTTTTTTTCAGATTAAACCCATTGGAATTAATGATGGCAGTTACACTAGGCCTTGGACGAAGGAAATTCCAAAAGTGCCATTGGAGATGTGAAAACGCAGTCGAAATGCAGACAGTTTAGGAGTGACTTTCAAACACTTCCACCAATGTGACTTACCATATATATGCATGTACATATATATATATATATATATATATATATATATATATATATATATATATGTATGTATGTATGTATGTATGTATGTATGTATGGATGTATGTATATATAAGTGTGTGTGTGTGTGCGCGTGTGTGCGTATATACATAGATACACACACACACACACACACACACACACACACACACACACATATATATATGAATGTATGTATATTTATGCATATATATACGTAATTATATATATGTATATATACATATACATATACATATATACATGCATATATATATATTTATGTGTGTGTATGTGTATAAGTATATATATACATATATATACGTGTGAATTCATGTTTCTGTATATATACATACACATATGTGTGGTCATGTGAATTTTAACATGTTAATATGTGTAAAAATATGTAGGTATATATGCTCACATATGTGGGTCAATTTTTTTCTTATATGTTTTATATTGCCCATCCTTATGAAATAATATACATTTTATTATATATCTACCAATATAATAGTATGTATCATATTCTTTTAGGTTACTATTAAAGGCAAGTGTCTGATGCTGGGATTTTTATTCTAACTCGATAATAAGGGATATCGGACAAGAATTTGCTTTTCCTGCCGACAGTTTTAGAAAATGATATAAGATATTAGTAGTAGTTCCTTAGGCAGACTCAGCCTTCTCACTGGTCTGAGCAGTGGCAGTGGATCCAGCATCAGAGCCTCCATCTCGGCCTTCAGTACTGCAGGCGAGGCAAGGCAGCTTCTTCTCAAGGGCAGCTCGGTACTTGGGGTGGCTGATGGCGTACACGATGGGGTTGTAGACGGCGTTGGCCTTGGCGAAGACGGAGCCCCAGATGGAGAAAAGAGGAGTGACAATGGGCTTGTTGAACATGCCTCCCCAGTTGATGACGAAGTAGGGGGTCCACGCCACGAACCACAGGGTGACGGTCATGAGAGCAACCTTGCACAGACGGCATTCAGCAGAGGTCTTCTGGGCTTCCTCGCTTCTCAGAGACTTGACTCCCATCTTCTTGGCCTGTTCGCGCATTCCCTTCTCGTGAGCAGCAACAGCCTTAACGATGAAAGTGTAGCTGTAGATGATGTAGGCAAGAGGGAAAAGATATACCCATACAGAGTAGACGTACAGATAGCTCCTGGAGAGTTCAGTCTCAGTCAGGTAGTCGGTACCACAGGCAAGCATGTTACCCTCAGGTACATATCGGTTCCATCCGAAGAAGGGAGGAAGGCACCAGGCAAGAGTGAAAAGCCAAGTGCCAGCAATCCTCATCATAGCACCACCAGATGTGAGAGGTTCAGCAGACACTCCCTTGACGATGACGTTGTATCGGTCAGCAGTGATGAAGACCATGGACCAGATGGACACGCAGCCGAAGAAGGATCCCAGGAAAGCATAGACCTCACAGAAGAATGCGCCGAGAATCCATGTTCCCCAGTAAGCGTTGACCAGAAGAGGAGGAGTCATGGTAAGCATCATAAAGAAGTCGGAGATGGCCAAGTTGACGACCAACAGGTTGGCGGGTGTTCGCAGACTCTTGGTATTCATGAATACCCAGATGACAACGAAGTTACCAGCTACAGACAATGTTCCCATGATGGTCATCCAGAAGCCGAGAAGACCATACCAGAGAGGGTTCATGGGAGGGAACTGGTACCAGTGGGAATGCACCATATGGAGCATGTTTTCTGGCACAGTGTCCACCACTGTATAGTTCCCATAAGGGTTAGTGGATGGAAGGACAGTGTCCTGAACTGGGTTGTTCCACGACGACATCTGTAATGAATTTTAAAAAGTAGTGTACATTATATATATATATATATATATATATATATATATATATATATATATATATATATATATATATATATATATATATATATATATATATATATATATATATATATATATATATATATGGACATTTAAGAATTGATGAATGTGAACACACATAAAATAGAATATACATATTGCAGAAAAGGATGAAAATATATGCGGTATGTTTATACAAACAAACAAATGTAAATATTGAAAGATTAAACCTTTTTATCGAAGGCTCGTTTGTGTACAGCGTCATAATTTGCATGTGTATGTGTATATACACGAACGTGTATGCATATATATATGTATGTTTATACATATGTATGCGTAGTTATATATCTTTATATATATACATGTATAAATACACACACACACATATGTATATACATACATACATATATATGTATATATATGCATATATATAGATATGTATACGTAGTCATATATCTTTATATATATACATGTATAAACACACACACATATATGTATATACATACATACAAACATATATATGTATATACATACATACAAACATATATATGTATATGCATACATACAAACATATATATGTATATATATACATATATATATGCCCATACACACGCACACACACAAATGCACACATATATAAATATACTAAGAAGACAGATGTGTACGTGTTTTCTAGGAGTACATGAATTAGCAGATTTAAGTTGAAAATGACGGCACACGGACCGACAGTTTATATGTGGAGCTTAACCAGAAAACTTTTCTCTAAAATACTAGGCAAGAAAAAGTTTTCCCAAAGATTGATATTATACTTACGATGAAAGATATTCAGCCGAAGAAATTTCAGAGTCGAACTACTTCGGCGTGAGACACCTCCTCTCTAGCTGAGTCCCGTAAGGTAACTGAAGCTGGAGGTGTGAGAGCAGTTCTTTTATAGTCCGCTGGTGGTCTGTACTTGCATTATAAGATTACCGACTTCCTCGTCTTTGGTTACATGCATACGAGAACACATGTCTGTCCTGCTGCAATTTTCTTTTTTTTTGTGAACGTTAATCTGGACGCTCTGATGTCTCTCCATTAATATTCCCCATTCTTGTGGTTTTATTTTCGATATATAGATATCATTATTGCTATATAACATCGAAATGTCAGAATTTAATGCTATTTTTTACGGTAAATAAATCTTTAATTTTCCTCAAGATATATTGCAATCCTTGAACGTTAACTTGGGAGCCCTGTGGTCTCTTCATTGACATTTCCCATTCTTATTTAACTTTTAATATCTCTTTTAATATCTCAGTCAAATAAAATCGGAGTAGGACTGTTCAGTGAAGTTCAATTGGGAATACATATTTATTTTTCTTCGATGTATGATCGCCTTGCTATAATATTCATTCCAAAATCTAAATAATGTTTGAAAGTCCTATGCTAAATACTCCCACGTGTTGTTCAGTCGAAAGAAGAATTTATAACTCCTACAACATTTTCCATTGTTCATCATGAGGTTTTTATCCGGAAATGCATTGACTTTTTTTTAGTCATATCAATATGTACGTACTACATGTACGTATGACGAGATGTGTGTATGTATACATCATTATAGCCAGTTTTTATTGTATTTAATATCACGTTATATAAAGGTCAGTGTCTAACCTTAGTGAATATTTCAGTTACATTTATTACTATTCATGCAGCTTTTTCATTCATGTAATAGTATTTAAAACGCTCCTTTAACGGTTTTTCTGTTCATGATTATCCGATGTAATTGTCTGATAAATGAGTTAAAAGCAAGCCATATTTGATCATTTTCACATATTCTATATTTTTTATTTTCTTTTATTTTGGACAATACATCTATTTACCCATCTTTCTATATGCACACAGACATACGCTCGAATATATATATATATATATATATATATATATATATATATATATATATATATATATATATATATATATATATATATATATATATATATATATTCACACACACACCTATATACGCACACATACACACATACATATGCAGGGTGTACAAAAAATATATATACAGATTTTAAATAATTGTAAAGTAGTTTATCAAAACTGTATACACACCTTAGCAGCTAATAACTCAGTTGATTTTTTTTTCAGATTAAACCCATTGAAATTAATGATGGCAGTTACAGTAGGCCTTGGATGAAGGAAATTCCGAAAGTGCTATTGGAGATGTGAAAACGCAGTCGAAATGCAGACAGTTTAGGAGTGACTTTCAAACACTTCCACCAATGTGACTTACCATATATATGCATGTACATATATATATATATATATATATATATATATATATATATATATATATATATGCATGTATGGATGTATATATAAGTGTGTGTGTGTGCGCGTGTGTGTGTGTACACACACACACACACACACACTTACACACACACACACACACACACACACACATATATATATATGAATGTATGTATATTTATGCATATATATACGCAATTATATATATGTATATATACATATACATATACATACATACATGCATATATATATGTGTGTGTGTGTGTGTGTGTGTGCATAAGTATATATACATACATATATATACGTGTGAATTCATGTTTCTTTATATATACATACACATATGTATGGTCATGTGAATTTGAACATGTTAATATGTGTAAAAATATGTAGGTATATATGCTCACATATGTGGGTATTTTTTTTTTTAATGTGTTATATTGCCCATCCTTATGAAATAATATACATTTTATTATATATCTACCAATATAATAGTATGTATCATATTCTATTAGGTTACTATTAAAGGCAAGTGTCTGATGCTGGGAGTTTTATTCTAACTCGATAATAAGGGATATCGGACAAGAATTTGCTTTTCCTGCCGACAGTTTTAGAAAATGATATAAGATATTAGTAGTAGTTCCTTAGGCAGACTCAGCCTTCTCACTGGTCTGAGCAGTGGCAGTGGATCCAGCATCAGAGCCTCCATCTCGGCCTTCAGTACTGCAGGCGAGGCAAGGCAGCTTCTTCTCAAGGGCAGCTCGGTACTTGGGGTGGCTGATGGCGTACACAATGGGGTTGTAGACGGCGTTGGCCTTGGCGAAGACGGAGCCCCAGATGGAGAAAAGAGGAGTGACAATGGGCTTGTTGAACATGCCTCCCCAGTTGATGACGAAGTAGGGGGTCCACGCCACGAACCACAGGGTGACGGTCATGAGAGCAACCTTGCACAGACGGCATTCAGCAGAGGTCTTCTGGGCTTCCTCGCTCCTCAAGGACTTGACTCCCATCTTCTTGGCCTGTTCGCGCATTCCCTTCTCGTGAGCAGCAACAGCCTTAACGATGAAAGTGTAACTGTAGATGATGTAGGCAAGAGGGAAAAGATATACCCATACAGAGTACACGTACAGATAGCTCCTGGAGAGTTCAGTCTCAGTCAGGTAGTCAGTACCACAGGCAAGCATGTTACCTTCAGGTACATATCGGTTCCATCCGAAGAAGGGAGGAAGGCACCAGGCAAGAGTGAAAAGCCAAGTGCCAGCAATCCTCATCATAGCACCACCAGATGTGAGAGGTTCAGCAGACACTCCCTTGACGATGACGTTGTATCGGTCAGCAGTGATGAAGACCATGGACCAGATGGACACGCAGCCGAAGAAGGATCCCAGGAAAGCGTAGACCTCACAGAAGAATGCGCCGAGAATCCATGTTCCCCAGTAAGCGTTGACCAGAAGAGGAGGAGTCATGGTAAGCATCATGAAGAAGTCGGAGATGGCCAAGTTGACGACAAGCAGGTTGGCGGGTGTTCGCAGACTCTTGGTATTCATGAATACCCAGATGACAACGAAGTTACCAGCTACAGACAATGTTCCCATGATGGTCATCCAGAAGCCGAGAAGACCATACCAGAGAGGGTTCATTGGAGGGAACTGGTACCAGTGGGAATGCACCATATGGAGCATGCTTTGTGGCACAGTGTCCACCACTGTATAGTTCCCATAAGGGTTAGTGGATGGAAGGACAGTGTCCTGAACTGGGTTGTTCCACGACGACATCTGTAATGAATTTTAAAAAGTAGTGTACATTATATATATATATATATATATATATATATATATATATATATATATATATATATATGTATGTATGGACATTTAAGAATTGATGAATGTGAACACACATAAAATAGAATATACATATTGCAGAAATGGATAAAAATATATGTGGTATGTATATACAAACAAATAAATGTATACATTGAAAGATTAAACCTTTTTATCGAAGGCTCGTTTGTGTACAGCGTCATAATTTGCATGTGTATGTGTATATACACGAACGTGTATGCATATATATATGTATGTTTATACATATGTATGCGTAGTATATACATGTATAAACACACACACACATATATGTATATACATACATACAAACATATATGTATATATATGCATATATGTATGCCCATACACACGCACACACACAAATGCACACATATATAAATATACTAAGAAGACAGATGTGTACGTGTTTTCTAGGAGTACATGAATTAGCAGATTGAAGTTGAAAATGACGGCACACGGACCGACAGTTTATATGTGGGAGCCTAACCAGAAAACTTTTCTCTAAAATATTAGGCAAGAATTTTTTTTTTCCAAAGATTGATATTATACTTACGATGAAAGATATTCAGCCGAAGAAATTTCAGAGTCGAACTACTTCGGCGTGAGACACCTCCTCTCTAGCTGAGTCCCGTAAGGTAACTGAAGCTGGAGGTGTGAGAGCAGTTCTTTTATAGTCCGCTGGTGGTCTGTACTTGCATTATAAGATTACCGACTTCCTCGTCTTTGGTTACATGCATACAAGAACACATGTCTGTCCTGCTGCATTTTTTTTTTTTTTTTGTGAACGTTAATCTGGACGCTCTGATGTCTCTCCATTAATATTCCCCATTCTTGCGGTTTGATTTTCGATATATAGTTATCATTATTGCTATATAACATCGAAATGTCTGAATTTAATGCTATTTTTTACGGTAAATAAGTCTTTAATTTTCCTCAACATATATTGCAATCCTTGAACGTTAACTGGGGAGGCCTGTGGTCTCTTCATTGACATTTCCCATTCTTATTTAACTTTTGATATCTCTTTTAATATCTCAGTCAAATAAAATCGGAGTAGAACTGTTCAGTGAAGTTCAATTGGGAATACATATTTATTTTTCTTCGATGTATGATCGCCTTGCTATAATATTCATTCCAAAATCTAAATAATGTTTGAAAGTCCTATGCTAAATACTCCCACGTGTTGTTCAGTCGAAAGAAGAATTTATAACTCATACAACATTTTCCGTTGTTCATCATGAGGTTTTTATCCGGAAATGCATTGACTTTTACTCATATCAATATGTACGTTCTACATGTACGTATAACGAGATGTGTGTATGTATACATCATTATAGCCAGTTTTTATTGTATTTAATATCACGTTATATAAAGGTCAGTGTCTAACCTTAGTGAATATTTCAGTTACATTTATTACTATTCATGCATCTTTTTCATTCATGTAATAGTATTTAAAACGCTCCTTTAACGGTTTTTCTGTTTATGATTTTCCGATGTAATTGTCTGATAAATGAGTTAAAAGCAAGCCATATTTGATCATTTTCACATAATCTATAATTATTATTTTTATTTTGGACAATACATCTATTTACCCATCTTTCTATATGCACACAGACATACGCTCGAATATATATATATATATATATATATATATATATATATATATATATATATATATATATATATATATATATATATATATATATACATACATACATACATATATATATATATATATATATATATATATATATATATATATATATATATATATATATATATATATATTCACACACACACCTATATACGCACACATACATATGCAGGGTGTACAAAAATATATATACAGATTTTATATAATTGTAAAGTAGTTTATCAAAACTATATACACACCTTAGCAGCTAATAAATCAATTGATATGTTTTTTTCAGATTAAACCCATTGGAATTAATGATGGCAGCAACACTAGGCCTTGGACGAAGGAAATTCCGAAAGTGCTATTGGAGATGTGAAAACGCAGTTGAAATGCAGACAGTTTAGGAGTGACTTTCAAACACTTCCACCAATGTGACTTATATATGTGTATATACATATACATATACATACATACATGCATATATATATGTGTGTGTGTGTGTTTGTGTATGTGTATAAGTATATATATATACATATATATAAATACATACATACATATATATATATATATATATATATATATATATATATATATATATATATATATATATATATGTGTGTGTGTGTGTGTGTGTGTGTGTGTGTGTGTGTGTGTATACATACATACATATATATACAATGCATATATATATATATATATATATATATATATATATATATATATATATATGTGCGTGTGTGTGTGTGTGTGTGTGTGTGTGTGTGTGTGTGTGTGTGTGTATGTGTGTGTGTGTGTGTGTACATACATATACATACACAAATATACAATGCATATAGGTATATATACACATATACTTAAAATGTTAATTATGTTTTTATATGTGTATATACAAGTGAAATAGGTAAATATAGATGCGTACTCTTGCAAGTATATATCGGTTCATATTTTTTCATTCAGATTTTTTTTTCTTTCCCACTACATAGTCATTTAAAGGTTTTATGTATATAATTGGCAGTATAACTATTTAGGATGCTATTAAATACGAGTGATTGATGCAGGGAACTTTATTCAAACTCCATAACAAGGGACAAAAATTTGGTCTCTCCAACTGACATTTTTAGAGAACGATATTGGAAAAATCCTCGTTTAGTTCCTTAGGCAGACTCGGTTTTCTCAGCGTTCTCAGTAGTGGCAGTGGAAGCAGCATCAGAACCTCCATCTCGGCCATCTGTAGCACAAGCAAGGCAAGGCAGCTTCTTCTCAAGGGCAGCACGGTACTTGGGGTGGCTGATGGCGTACACGATGGGGTTGTAGACGGCGTTGGCCTTGGCGAAGACGGAGCCCCAGATGGAGAAAAGAGGAGTGACAATGGGCTTGTTGAACATGCCTCCCCAGTTGATGACGAAGTAGGGGGTCCACGCCACGAACCACAGGGTGACGGTCATGAGAGCAACCTTGCAAAGACGGCACTCAGCAGAGGTCTTCTGGGCTTCCTCACTCCTGAGGGACTTGACTCCCATCTTCTTGGCTTGTTCTCGCATTCCCTTCTCGTGAGCAGCAACAGCCTGAACGATGAAAGTGTAACTGTAGATGATGTAGGCAAGAGGGAAAAGATATACCCATACAGAGTAGACGTACAGATAGCTCCTGGAGAGTTCAGTCTCAGTCAGGTAGTCAGTACCACAGGCAAGCATGTTACCCTCAGGTACATATCGGTTCCATCCGAAGAAGGGAGGAAGGCACCAGGCAAGAGTGAAAGTCCAAGTGCCAGCAATCCTCAACATGGCTCCACCAGATGTGAGAGGTTCAGCAGACACTCCCTTGACGATAACGTTGTACCGGTCGGCAGTGATGAAGACCATGGACCAGATGGACACGCAACCGAAGAAGGATCCCAGGAAAGCGTAGACCTCACAGAAGAATGCGCCGAGAATCCATGTTCCCCAGTAAGCGTTGACCAGAAGAGGAGGAGTCATGGTAAGCATCATGAAGAAGTCGGAGATGGCCAAGTTGACGACCAACAGGTTGGCGGGTGTTCGCAGACTCTTGGTATTCATGAATACCCAGATGACTACGAAGTTACCAGCTACAGACAATGTTCCCATGACAGTCATCCAGAAGCCGAGAAGACCATACCAGAGAGGGTTCATTGGAGGGAACTGGTACCAGTGGGAATGCACCATATGGAGCATGTTTTCTGGCACAGTGTCCACCACTGTATAGTTCCCATAAGGGTTAGTGGTTGGAAGGACAGTGTCCTGTGCTGGATTGTTCCACGACGACATCTGTAATAAATTTTGAAGCTAAGTATTATACAGTGTATATTGTATAATTATATTTGAACACATTAAAGTTCAAAATTAGATTAGGTATGTAAAACTGGCAATTCGGTATCTAGCAAAACTTACGAATATAAATACATCACACATATATCTACAAAAGTTAAACTATAAACGTATCTACATATATATATATATATATATATATATATATATATATATATATATATATATATGCATGTACATATACACACTATCTTATGTTTATAAAGATATGCTTATTCATTTGCATACAAATATATAAAACATATTTTCTTTAACCAGTTTAAGAGAGTGAAAATGATTCAACAGTAAAATGTTTATACAGTCCAGGCAAAATAATCCTTTTCATGTACTACTGCAGCTTTTGACACATTTTAATGATTTTTCATGAGTAACTATCGAAGTAATAAAACATATTTGAAAGACTTTACCTTTATAATAAAAGATCTTCAACCACAACCGAAGAAATTTCAAAGTCGAACTACTTCGGCGTGAAGCACCTCCTCTCTGGATGAGTCCCGCGAGGTAACTGAGAGTGCTGATGTGCATGATGGTCTTATATAGTCAGCTGGTGCTCTGTACGTGCATTATAAGATTACCAACTTTCTTGCTGCAAACATACAAACATTCTCTACTTCCACGGTCTGAAATACTCATTTCTTTTCATTTCTTTTAAGGTAACATTGAAAGGAGTTTGTCATGAAATGATACACGTGTCTTAAGCAATGTCTCATTCCCAAAGGTAAATTATATATTTAACATGTCACGGGACAATAGAAATCAAATGATTTCTGCGGTCGTGTATTGCCTCTCTACCTATTATATTTATATGTTATTTCTATAAATAATATGAAGTGTCAGTAGTAATATGCAATCCCATTCATATGTTTATATGAAAAACGCGTCTTAAGGTTTTGCAAGAAATACATATATGATGAAAACATACCAATCAGGGCAATTCTAAAACTAGCAAAGCTCTTACCCGTAATGAACCTGATTCAGTCATGAAAACGCGATGTAAGAATGCAAAAAAATGCATAATCAGCGCCAATACTAATTATAAATTATATGAGTTTTGAAACTTTTGATACACTGATTCCAGGACACTGAATTGCTGATGTACGAATATCCGATTCCTCTATTGCTGTGTGTCCATTTAACTTCTGATTTTCATTTCTCGAGCAAAAGCGGAAAAATAAGATTTGATGATTGTCTTAGAAGAAACTGTAGATTGGACTATCAGTCATTTCGAAAATGACATTAGGCTTTTACTGGGTGAAGTAATATTTGCGCAATGTTGAATTCAATGTACACGATCTCATAAAAACATATTCACTCACTAACCTTTACTTATGTTTGTGTGTGTAAGTATGTGTTATTGTGGTCACTATGTCTATAACCATTACGTTTTTTAACAGAATGCGACAATTCATCTGCTCTCATTTTCTTAATAGACTCCATTGTGTTTTGTATTTTAATAAAATGTAAATAATTTTAAAACTGTATTTAATCCTTCGGCTGTTATTGCCCAATGTAATGGATGACTTCTATTAGCAGTTATAATGAAACGATATGACCAACTTCCGGTCTTCGGCACCAAGATTCACAGGAGGTTCAACAGCTCTTTGTGTTACAGCTGAAGCTCCCAACCAGATGCTCATGAACACCGCTTTATTATATGATTGACACTGTTCTTTCAGTGGTTGAATCGTGATCGCGAACACGAACTCGTTGTTGACCTGGAAATCTAGCTCCATCAGTTTCTTCATATATATATATATATATATATATATATATATATATATATATATATATATATATATATATATATATATATATATATATACACATACACATACACATGTATCCAAATATATATAGGTATTCCCACAGTTATCATGCAAAAGGTGAGTGCTCATGAGTTTGAAATGGTTGGGAAACATACAAAAATGGGCGAATTCATCCATTTTCTCTCCGCCCACAAAAGGAGGACAAAATAGGTCATAGTCGTCATCTTCCAACAAGTTCCTTGAGGAGGAAATTCATCATTCCAACGCCACCTCCCTGCGTTGCCATCCACGCGCCATGTTCATTCCTCTCTGACGCAAGACGAAGAGACTTAAATATGATAAATATGATGACATCACCCACGTCATGAATGTAGAAGGATTATGAAAGTGGAATGTATAAATATCTACGTATATATAGTAGACATATGTATGTATGTGTGTATATACATGTATGCATGTATATACATATATGCATGTGTGTGCACACATATATGTTTGTGTATATATATATATATATATATATATATATATATATATATATATATATATATATATATATATATTTGGAAACACAAACATATGTACACACACACATATAAATATACATATATGTGTGTTTACACACACACACATACATATATGAATGTATGCACATACACACACACATATATATGTATATATATAAATAAACACAGATAATTGATCAATCAATCCAAATCCTAGTCTATATATTTTTCTCTCGTCTCTTTTTTATGATAATTGAAAAAAAAAATAACTTGTATACTCAGTACAGAAAATATCCTATCGTAGAAAACATCAATCGTGGTACTAATGTTTGTTATTTTCATTCCAAATTAATGAGATGGGATGTTTTTTCTTACATCCCTTGGAAAATTAGGGTATAAGCTCCCTAAAACTTTTCGTTGTTCTAAGTGGCACTGGACCCATCGATTCAATTATCTTTTACTTGTCATTTTCCCTATTCTATTAAGTAAATAAATGTTCAGTGATAAATGCTGGGTGTGTATTTAGAACTTAGTTACAGGGTATTTGGGACAATTGTTCTCGAAAACCTATTGACATTAGTATTTTAGGCAGACTCAGCCTTCTCGGTGCTCTGAGCAGTGGCAGTGGATCCAGCATCAGAACCTCCATCCCTGCCCTCAGTAGCACAAGCAAGGCAAGGCAGCTTCTTCTCAAGGGCAGCTCGGTACTTGGGGTGGCTGATGGCGTACACGATGGGGTTGTAGACGGCGTTGGCCTTGGCGA
>NC_091568.1:5271624-5299124 GCF_042767895.1 Penaeus vannamei
TCCTGGAGAGTTCAGTCTCAGTCAGGTAGTCAGTACCACATGCAAGCATGTTACCCTCAGGTACATAGCGGTTCCATCCGAAGAAGGGAGGAAGGCACCATGCAAGAGTGAAAAGCCAAGTGCCAGCAATCCTCAACATGGCTCCACCAGATGTGAGAGGTTCAGCAGACACTCCCTTGACGATGACATTGTATCGGTCAGCAGTGATGAAGACCATGGACCAGATGGACACGCAGCCGAAGAAGGAACCGAAGAAGGCATAGATCTCACAGAAGAATGCTCCGAGAACCCATGTTCCCCAATAAGCATTGACCAGAAGAGGAGGAGTCATGGTGACCATCATGAAGAAGTCGGAGATGGCCAAGTTGACGACCAACAGGTTGGCGGGTGTTCGCAGACTCTTGGTATTCATGAATACCCAAATAACTACGAAGTTACCAGCTACAGATAATGTTCCCATGACAGTCATCCAGAAGCCGAGAAGTCCATACCAAAGAGGATTCATGGGAGGGAATTGATACCAGTGGGAGTGTACCATATGGAGCATGCTCTCTGGCACTGTATCTACCACTGTATAGTTCCCATAAGGATTGGTGGTTGGAAGGACAGTGTCCTGAACTGGACTGTTCCACGACGACATCTGTAATGATTTTTACAATGTAGATTATGAGTCAGTCATTGCAATATGATTGTTCAGGATTTTTTGAGTACTGAAGAGAATAGAAGGCTAAAGATTGATTGATATCAGTATAGACTACATGGAAACACAAAAATGAAAAGAAGAGAAAACATGACATATCTAAAAAGCTCATTTTATGCAAAATGGGTATAATGAGGAAGGACACAATAGGTTCAAGATCTTCAGACCTGAAGATTAAATGCAAGAGGATTGTGATACACAGACATATATGTAGTTATATTGATGCAGCATATCACAGTGTCCCATCGATACAACTAATATAAATATATGTACATATATATACATATATATATACACATATGTTTGTAGGTCTTCAGGTCGGAAAACCTTGAACCTATTGTCTCACCCTCACCCCTCAACACACGCACACACATGCACACAGACACAGACACACACAAAGGAGGGAGAGATCCGTATGTGAGATGTATTTACTTTATGAATTACCACTTTTTATTAACTTGGTATAGATGACCCTGTTTCCCCAATTCTATCGAGTTCAAGTTTTCACATGAATATTCGGTCAAAAAATACTTTCTAGAAGAAATTACCTTTATGACAAAAGATCTTTCCACCGAAGAAATTTCAGAATCGAACTACTTCGGCGAGAAGCACCTCCTCTCTGGCTGAGTCCCGCAAGGCAACTGGGAGTGCAGGTGTGCATGCGCCTCTTATATAGTCATGCGAGGCTTTGTACTTACATTATAAGATTACCGACTTCCTTCTTTTCCAACATTTACATACAAACACACACACGCACACACACACATGCACATATATATCTGTGCTTAAGTAATTTGCAATATTTTCTTTTTCGAAAGCAATGCTGAAAATGAACTTCGAGAGGGTATTTCATCCTACGGCTTTATTAAGAACAAATTTAGGAACTAAAAGATCTTTAGTCAGATGAACGTTGACCTAGTACTCATTAGCATTTAAAAAACAACAATTAATGTAAGCAAACAGGTGTCTGTATTTTTCGTACATTTCTTTCATATATCAGCGTGTTCGGTTAATGTCGGATTATATATACTAAGTATACATAAATTCATTTATTGATTTTAACAAAATTCTTGTATATGTAGCAAGAACAATTCCAGCCCTGAAGGATTCACATCTAAAATCCATGAATTTCATTTTCATCTCAATTCTATTTCGTTTAATTAATAAATGCCCGCATACAAAATAAAAAAGTGTGTAATGATGATTTTATATGACATTTTTGCATACTGCAGAGCTTTTCAAAATCAATATCTGTTAATATATTCAGTTATTTGACCTCTCCTTAATAGACATAATTTCTTTTATAAGAATCTAGTTGTTGACTTAAAATAGGCGTGTTTTATTGATGAAAGACCGCAGTTACCACTACCTTTGAAAATATTCATTGTCTTTCATTTCTCTCGGTCAAAAGGAAGGAGTTCAGCAGAATTTGAGTTAAGTTCAGATATTTTGTAATGCATTTTAGGCTGACTAGTCGTTTTGGCATGTAATTAAGATAAACGAAAATGTTTCAGAAGTTTTCCTGTTATTAGTAGAATGTAATGTAATGTAATAAATACTTCCGGTGTCTGTGCGTAAATTAATTTGTGTATTTTTGTGATTTTTTCGCTTACAACAATTTCTCGTTAGTAAGAGTATTGGCTTTTATTGTGGACGCTATATTGATTAAGTGATTTTTTTCTCTCTCTTGTTCATGATAATTTCAGTTCATGAACTTATATATATAAAAAAATGGACATTGTGAATAAACATAAGGTACCTCTGATATTATTTCTAAACAAGTGATAAATTCAGTAATGTATGTTAATGAAAATTTCGTACATACTGGTGCACACACACACATACATACACGCGCGCATACACACACATGTATAATGCATATGCATATATATAGATGTACATATGCACACACACACACACACACACACACACACACACACACACACACACACACACACACACACACACACATATATATATATATATATATATATATATATATATATATATATATATATATATATATATGTATGTATGTATGTATGTGCGCGCGTCTATGCGATTGTCTGTGCAGTATATGTATACATGTGTGTATGTATATATATTTACATATATACATATATATTTCACACACAAACATACACATACACATATATATGTATTTATATGTATATATATGTATATACATGTATACATGCATATATATATATTTCTACACATATATTCGTGTATGTATGTATATATGTATACACACACATATATATATATGTATGTATATATGATTATGCATATGTACATATACGTATATATGCATATATATGTACGTATTTATCTATCTATCTATATATCTATATATGTATATATATATATATATATATATATATATATATATATATATATATATATATATATATATGTCTGTGTGTATGTGTGTGTGTGTGTGTGTGTGTGTGTGTGTGTGTGTGTGTGTGTGTGTATGTATGTGTGTGCGTGTGTGTGTGAGTGCGTGCTTGCATATGTTAACTGTGAATATATGCATATATATATTTTTATATTTATCTGTCTATCGAACTTCCTGTATACTTATTTATGAATTTCTATGTTTGTAACACACCAATAGTTACACATAAACACACATGTGCGTTTGTGTATGTTTGTATCTGTGTTTTGTTTGTTTGTATGAATTTTATTCAACTTTCCATTGTTATCATCTTATGTTAAAAAGTGTTTGAAAACAGACGTATGAGTTAAACATTCATACTTCCTTCATTGCTATAAATATTTGAAGTTTTAGGTCTCCATCAAAGTCGAGTACTTCATGCTGGGAATTTTTATTGGAACAGTTACAAGGGATTCGGAGTAAGTTGCCTTGCACCATTAATAAGAAAGCATCTGCATCTTAAAAATGTTGCTTGTTTTTAGGCAGACTCAGCCTTCTCAGTGCTCTGGGCAGTGGCAGTGGATCCAGCGTCAGAACCACCATCTCGGCCTTCAGTAGCACAAGCAAGGCAAGGCAGCTTCTTCTCAAGGGCAGCTCGGTACTTGGGGTGGCTGATGGCGTACACGATGGGGTTGTAGACGGCGTTGGCCTTGGCGAAGACGGAGCCCCAGATGGAGAAAAGAGGAGTGACAATGGGCTTGTTGAACATGCCTCCCCAGTTGATGACGAAGTAAGGGGTCCATGCCACGAACCACAGGGTGACGGTCATGAGAGCAACCTTGCACAGACGGCATTCAGCAGAGGTCTTCTGGGCTTCCTCGCTTCTCAGAGACTTGACTCCCATCTTCTTGGCTTGTTCTCGCATTCCCTTCTCGTGAGCAGCAACAGCCTTGACGATGAAGGTGTAGCTGTAAATGATGTATGCAAGAGGGAAAAGATATACCCATACAGAGTAAACATAGAGATAACTCCTAGAGAGTTCAGTCTCCGTCAGGTAGTCAGTACCACATGCAAGCATGTTACCCTCAGGCACATATCGGTTCCATCCGAAGAAGGGAGGAAGGCACCAAGCAAGAGTGAAAAGCCAAGTGCCAGCAATCCTCAACATGGCTCCACCAGATGTGAGAGGTTCAGCAGACACTCCCTTGACGATGACGTTGTATCGGTCAGCAGTGATGAAGACCATGGACCAGATGGACACGCAGCCGAAGAAGGAACCGAAGAAGGCATAGATCTCACAGAAGAATGCTCCGAGAACCCATGTTCCCCAATAAGCATTGACCAGAAGAGGAGGAGTCATGGTGACCATCATGAAGAAGTCGGAGATGGCCAGGTTGACGACCAACAGGTTGGCAGGTGTTCGCAGACTCTTGGTATTCATGAATACCCAGATGACTACGAAGTTACCAGCTACAGACAATGTTCCCATGACAGTCATCCAGAAGCCGAGAAGACCATACCAGAGAGGATTCATGGGAGGGAATTGATACCAGTGGGAGTGTACCATATGGAGCATGCTCTCTGGCACTGTATCTACCACTGTATAGTTCCCATAAGGGTTAGTGGTTGGAAGGACAGTGTCCTGGACTGGACTGTTCCACGACGACATCTGCAATTAATTTTACAATGTAGAATATACGTTAAACATTATATGTCGCACACACGCTTATATAAGTATACAGAGGGTACTGAAAACACAGATATATACATAAATGAAGGAGGCATATGCGTATGTGAGATGTATTAATTCAGTGAAGCATTGAAAATTACTAAACGTTTTTTTTTTCTAGGCGAAGAAAGGTATTATTAGTATGAATGACCCTGAGTTTGCCAATTCTGACGTGGTCAAGTTTTCACATAAATAATACGTCAGAAAAAAAAAACATATTCCAGAAGAAATTACCTTTACGACAAAAGATCTTTCCACCGAAGAAATTTCAGAATCGAACTACTTCGGCGAGAAGCACCTCCTCTCTGGCTGAGTCCCGCAAGGTAACTGGGAGTGCACGTTCGCATGCGCCTCTTATATAGTCATGTGAGGCTTTGTATCTACATTATAAGATTATCGACTTCCTCGTCTTCCAGTACATACATACAGACATACATGTCTGTGCATGACTGATTTGTAATACTTCAAGTATATCTTTCCGAAGTTCTGACCCCGTTTCTGTTTCCTATGCTCTGTTATTAAGAATATCGAATGCTGGTAGATGAAAGATTATTATCCAGATGATCTTTGACCCGATACTGGTTAGTATTAATAAAAAAATATTTAATTATTCAGCCGTCTGTGTTTTCTTTATTCATTCTTTTTTAGGTAAAAAATATGTACCTGTGTGTTCTTTATTATCTAACCATGAATTAATTCAATCAACATTCATGTAATTGCATAAAAGGACTTTATACTTTATTTTTTTTCAATGTAATTTTTGGTCTCTTGATTAAATATTTTGATATGCAAGTCACCTAAAATCCATCTATTTTGACGGCAGACCGGTGAATTTCACCCAAATACAATAAATATAATGATTTGTTTCATAACTGTTATTATCCATAAAGGCTCTTGAGCTTAAATGTATCGTATAAGTATCATTTCATTCATCTAAATTTCCAGTAATGACATGAACATATGAACAACAACATAATGATGTGTTTTCAAAATATGTATATTTTGAATATATTCAACTGAACTATCTCCTTTTGTTGGTGATTTTATCCTTTCATTCTTATTAATTTCTTGTTTAAGGTCGACCAATGTTTGATTAGTGAACAGAGGTCATATTTGCCAAATGTTACGAATATATTGTCGATTGCGATTTTTCACAGCTTACGGAAAGTAAGCGAAAGGGATAAGGATATGATAAGAAATCTGTCCATTTTAGCAGAGTAAATGTATGCTGTTCTACCAATCTGCATTGCATATAATTTTAAAGAAAAGAAAAATGTTCAATGTTACTATCATTTTTAGTATTATATTATACTTTCATTGCTTAGTAATACAGATACACACATACATACACGTATTTTGTATGTATGTCTATGTAATTTTGTTTGTGATTTTGTGCTCTTTTAAAGAACCTTGTTATATATATATATATATATATATATATATATATATATATATATATATATATATATATATATATACATACATACATACATATATATATATATATATATATATATATATATATATATATATATATATATATATATATATAAAAGCATATTTTCACACCATTTTCTTTATATATCAATGTATATCAATACATAAGAACGCATACATACACATATATATACATACAAATATATATGCACACATGAATGCACACATAAACACGCACACACACACACACACATACACTTTGTGTTAATTGTATGTATATCTTATGTATATGTATGCATACACATACACACATGTATGTATAAATAATGAACACTTAAAGACACTCATAACATGCCAAACACAAAAATAAACAAATAAACAACAACAACAAAACACATACGTACAAATTTATGATAAGTATAATGGCCGAGATGTATATGAACAGATTATGTAAATATATATTTATGTATATATATTTATACATATAACATATATTTAAGTAGCTATATATTGATACAGGTTTTTCTCTTTCTAAGAAAGAATAGGAATTCACATTGATATGAGGAATATATTTCAATATTGTCGTATCTGTTTTAAAAGCATTTCATATATGCATTGTATTTACAGTATGTATTTTCTGTTTTTTTTTTTATACTTGAAAATGTAGGTTGTTAAATTCCAGGGTCAGATGCTGGGAGTTTTTATTCTAACTCAATAATAAGGGATTTGGAATAAGACTTCCAGTTTAGAAAAAACATGATGTTGGTTCCTTAGGCAGACTCGGTCTTCTCAGGGGTCTCAGTTGTAGCAGTGGATCCAGCGTCAGAACCTCCATCTCTGCCCTCAGTAGCACAAGCAAGGCAAGGCAGCTTCTTCTCAAGGGCAGCTCGGTACTTGGGGTGGCTGATGGCGTACACGATGGGGTTGTAGACGGCGTTAGCCTTAGCGAAGACGGAGCCCCAGATGGAGAAAAGAGGAGTGACAATGGGCTTGTTGAACATGCCTCCCCAGTTGATGACGAAGTAGGGGGTCCACGCCACGAACCACAGGGTGACGGTCATGAGAGCAACCTTGCACAGACGGCATTCAGCAGAGGTCTTCTGGGCTTCCTCGCTTCTCAACGACTTGACTCCCATCTTCTTGGCTTGTTCTCGCATTCCCTTCTCGTGGGCAGCAACAGCCTTGACGATGAAAGTGTAGCTGTAAATGATGTAGGCAAGAGGGAAAAGATATACCCATACAGAGTAAACATAGAGATAACTCCTAGAGAGTTCAGTCTCAGTCAGGTAGTCAGTACCACATGCAAGCATGTTACCCTCAGGTACATATCGGTTCCATCCGAAGAAGGGAGGAAGGCACCATGCAAGAGTGAAAGCCCAAGTACCAGCAATCCTCAACATGGCTCCACCAGATGTGAGAGGTTCAGCAGACACTCCCTTGACAATGACATTGTATCGGTCAGCAGTGATGAAGACCATGGACCAGATGGACACACAGCCGAAGAAGGAACCGAAGAAAGCATAGATCTCACAGAAGAATGCGCCAAGAACCCACGTTCCCCAATAAGCATTGACCAGAAGAGGAGGAGTCATGGTGACCATCATGAAGAAGTCGGAGATGGCCAGGTTGACGACAAGCAGGTTGGCAGGCGTTCGTAGACTCTTGGTATTCATGAATACCCAGATGACTACGAAGTTACCAGCTACAGACAATGTTCCCATGACAGTCATCCAGAAGCCGAGAAGACCATACCAGAGAGGATTCATGGGAGGGAATTGATACCAGTGGGAGTGTACCATATGGAGCATGCTCTCTGGCACTGTATCTACCACTGTATAGTTCCCATAAGGATTGGTGGTTGGAAGGACAGTGTCCTGGACTGGACTGTTCCACGTCGACATCTGCAATGAATTTTACATTGTTGATTATATAAACACATAGTGGTATGACGCACAAACGCTTGTATATGTATATCTATAGAATGGAATACACATATACAGTAAATGAGGGCGGCATATGCATATGTGACCCTATTTTCCCCAAATCTGATGAGTTCAGTTTTTCACATGAATAATCAGTCAGAAAAACAGCCATTCCAGAAGAAATTACCTTTACGATAAAAGATCTTTCCACCGAAGAAATTTCAGAATCGAACTACTTCGGCGAGAAGCACCTCCTCTCTGGCTGAGTCCCGCAAGGTAACTGGGAGTGCACGTTCGCATGCGCCTCTTATATAGTCATGTGAGGCTTTGCATCTACATTATAAGATTATCGACTTCCTCGTCTTCCAATACATACATACAGACATACATGTCTGTGCATGACTGATTTGTAATACTTCAAGTATATCTTTCCGAAGTTCTGACCCCGTTTCTGTTTCCTATGCTCTGTTATTAAGAATATCGAATGCTGGTAGATGAAAGATTATTATCCAGATGATCTTTGACCCGATACTGGTTAGTATTAATTAAAAAAAAATATTTAATTATTCAGCCGTCTGTGTTTTCTTTATTCATTCTATGTTAGGTCAAAAATATGTACCTGTATTTTCTTTATTATCTAACCATGAATTAATTCAATCAACATCCATGTAATTGCATAAAAGGACTTTATAGTTTTATTTTTAAAAATGTAATTTTTTGTCTCTTGAGTAAACATTTTTGATAATGTGTTTTCAAAAATACGTATATTTTGAATATATTCAACTGAACTATCTCCTTTTGTTGGTGATTTTATCCTTTCAATCTTATTAATTTCTTGTTTAAGGTCGACCAATGTTTGATTAGTGAACAGAGGTCATATTTGCCAAATGTTACGAATATATTGTCGATTGCGATTCCTCACAGTTTACGGAAAATAAGCGAAAGGGATAAGAATATGATAAGAAATCTGTCCATTTTAGTAGAGTAAAAGTATGCTGTTCTACCAATCTGCATTCCATATAATTATAAAAGAAAAAGAAAAATGTTCAATGTTACTCTCATTTTTATTATTATATTATAGTTTCATTGCTTAGTAATAACAGATACACACATACATACACACGTGTTTTGCATGTATGTGTCTATGTAATTTTGTTTGTGATTTTCTGCTCTTTTCTTCAACATTGTTTGTATTTTTTATATAAAAGCATAATTTCACACCATTTTCTTTATATATCTATATATAAGTCAATATATAAGAACGCACACACACACATATATACATACAAATATATATGCACATATAAATACACACATAAACACACACACACACACACACACATACACTTTGTGTTAATTGTATGTATATCTTATATATATGTATACATACACATGTACACACATATATGTATAAATAATGAACACATAAAGACACTCATAACATGCCACACATAAAAACAAACACACACACACAAATAAACAAAAAAACATACGTACAAATTTATGATAATTATAATGGCAGAGATGTATATGAACAGAATATGTAAATTTATAGTTATGTATATATATTTATGCATATAACATATATATATATATATATATATATATATATATATATATATATATATATATATATGTGTGTGTGTGTGTGTGTGTGTGTGTGTGTGTGTGTGTGTGTGTGGCTATATATTGATACAGGCTTTTCTCTTTCTAAGAAAGAATAGGAATTCACATTGATATGAGGAATATATTTCAATATCGTCGTATCTGTTTTAAAAGCATTTCATATATGCATTGTATTTACAGTATATATTTTCTGTTTTTTTTTTTTTACACTTGAAAACGTAGGTTGTAAAATTCCAGGGTCAGATGCTGGGAGTTTTTATTCTAACTCAATAATAAGGGATTTGGAATAAGACTTCCAGTTTAGAAAAAAACATGATGTTGGTTCCTTAAGCAGACTCGGATTTCTCAGGGGTCTCAGTAGTAGCAGTGGATCCAGCGTCAGAACCTCCATCTCGGCCATCAGTAGCACAAGCAAGGCAAGGCAGCTTCTTCTCAAGGGCAGCTCGGTACTTGGGGTGGCTTATGGCGTACACGATGGGGTTGTAGACGGCGTTGGCCTTGGCGAAGACGGAGCCCCAAATGGAGAACAGAGGAGTGACAATGGGCTTGTTGAACATGCCTCCCCAGTTGATGACGAAGTAGGGGGTCCATGCCACGAACCACAGGGTGACGGTCATGAGAGCAACCTTGCACAGACGGCATTCAGCAGAGGTCTTCTGGGCTTCCTCGCTTCTCAACGACTTGACTCCCATCTTCTTGGCTTGTTCTCGCATTCCCTTCTCGTGAGCAGCAACAGCCTTGACGATGAAAGTGTAGCTGTAGATGATGTAGGCAAGAGGGAAAAGATATACCCATACAGAGTAAACATAGAGATAGCTCCTAGAGAGTTCAGTCTCAGTCAGGTAGTCAGTACCACATGCAAGCATGTTACCCTCAGGTACATATCGGTTCCATCCGAAGAAGGGAGGGAGGCACCATGCAAGAGTGAAAGCCCAAGTACCAGCAATCCTCAACATGGCTCCACCAGATGTGAGAGGTTCAGCAGACACTCCCTTGACAATGACGTTGTATCGGTCAGCAGTGATGAAGACCATGGACCAGATGGATACACAGCCGAAGAAGGAACCGAAGAAGGCATAGATCTCACAGAAGAATGCGCCAAGAACCCACGTTCCCCAATAAGCATTGACCAGAAGAGGAGGAGTCATGGTGACCATCATGAAGAAGTCGGAGATGGCCAGGTTGACGACAAGCAGGTTGGCAGGCGTTCGTAGACTCTTGGTATTCATGAATACCCAGATGACTACGAAGTTACCAGCTACAGACAATGTTCCCATGACAGTCATCCAGAAGCCGAGAAGACCATACCAGAGAGGATTCATGGGAGGGAATTGATACCAGTGGGAGTGTACCATATGGAGCATGCTCTCTGGCACTGTATCTACCACTGTATAGTTCCCATAAGGATTGGTGGTTGGTAGGACAGTGTCCTGGACTGGACTGTTCCACGTCGACATCTGCAATGAATTTTACATTGTTGATTATATAAACACATAGTGATATGACGCACAAACGCTTATATATGTACATCTATAGAATGGAATACACATATACAGTAAATGAGGGCGGCATATGCATATGTGAGACCCTATTTTCCCGAAATCTGATGAGTTCAGTTTTTCACATGAATAATCAGTCAGAAAAACAGCCATTCCAGAAGAAATTACCTTTACGATAAAAGATCTTTCCACCGAAGAAATTTCAGAATCGAACTACTTCGGCGAGAAGCACCTCCTCTCTGGCTGAGTCCCGCAAGGTAACTGGGAGTGCACGTTCGCATGCGCCTCTTATATAGTCATGTGAGGCTTTGTATCTACATTATAAGATTATCGACTTCCTCGTCTTCCAATACATACATACAGACATACATGTCTGTGCATGACTGATTTGTAATACTTCAAGTATATCTTTCCGAAGTTCTGACCCCGTTTCTGTTTCCTATGCTCTGTTATTAAGAATATCGAATGCTGGTAGATGAAAGATTATTATCCAGATGATCTTTGACCCGATACTGGTTAGTATTAATTAGAATTTTTTTTTTAATTATTCAGCCGTCTGTGTTTTCTTTATTCATTCTATGTTAGGTCAAAAATATGTACCTGTATTTTCTTTATCTAACCATGAATTAATTCAATCAACATCCATGTAATTGCATAAAAGGACTTTATAGTTTTATTTTTTTCAATGTAATTTTTTGTCTCTTGATTAAATATTTTGGTGATTCGGACATTTTTGATAATGTGTTTTCAAAAATACGTATATTTTGAATATATTCAACTGAACTATATCCTTTTGTTGGTGATTTTATCCTTTCAATCTTATTAATTTCTTGTTTAAGGTCGACCAATGTTTGATTAGTGAACAGAGGTCATATTTGCCAAATGTTACGAATATATTGTCGATTGCGATTTCTCACAGTTTACGGAAAATAAGCGAAAGGGATAAGGATATGATAAGAAATCTGTCCATTTTAGTAGAGTAAATGTATGCTGTTCTACCAATCTGCATTGCAAATAATTATGAAAGAAAAAGAAAGATGTTCAATGTTACTATCATTTTTATTATTATATTATAGTTTCATTGCTTAATAACAACAGATACACACATACATAAACACGTGTTTTGCATGTATGTGTCTATGTAATTTTGCTTGTGATTTTGTGCTCTTTTATTCAACCTTGTTTGTATTTTTTTTTTTATAAAAGCATAATTTCACACCATTTTCTTTATATATCTATATATATATCAATATATAAGAACACACACACACACATATATACATACAAATATATATGCACACATGAATGCACACATATAACAGGCACGCACACACATACACTTTGTATTAATTGTATGTATATCTTGTATATATGTATACATACACATACACACATATATGTATAAATAATGAACACATAAAGACACTCATAACATGCCACACAAAAATAAACACACACACACACACACAAAAAAAAAACAAAAAAAAAAAACAAGCGTACAAATTTATGATAAGTATAATGGCAGAGATGTATATGAACAGAATATGTAAATTTATATTTATGTATATATATATATTTATATATATAACATATATATATGTGGCTATATATTGATACAGGCTTTTCTCTTTCTAAGAAAGAATAGGAATTCACATTGATATGAGGAATAGATTTCAATATCGTCGTATCTGTTTTAAAAGCATTTCATATATGCATTGTATTTACAGTATATATTTTCTGTTTTTTTTTATACTTGAAAATGTAGGTTGTTAAATTCCAGGGTCAGATGCTGGGAGTTTTTATTCTAACTTAATAATAAGGGATTTGGAATAAGACTTCCAGTTTAGAAAAAACATGATGTTGGTTCCTTAAGCAGACTCGGTCTTCTCAGGGGTCTCAGTTGTAGCAGTGGATCCAGCGTCAGAACCTCCATCTCGGCCTTCAGTAGCACAAGCAAGGCAAGGCAGCTTCTTCTCAAGGGCAGCTCGGTACTTGGGGTGGCTGATGGCGTACACGATGGGGTTGTAGACGGCGTTGGCCTTAGCGAAGACGGAGCCCCAGATGGAGAACAGAGGAGTGACAATGGGCTTGTTGAACATGCCTCCCCAGTTGATGACGAAGTAGGGGGTCCATGCCACGAACCACAGGGTGACGGTCATGAGAGCAACCTTGCACAGACGGCACTCAGCAGAGGTCTTCTGGGCTTCCTCACTCCTGAGGGACTTGACTCCCATCTTCTTGGCTTGTTCTCGCATTCCCTTCTCGTGGGCAGCAACAGCCTGAACGATGAAAGTGTAACTGTAGATGATGTAGGCAAGAGGGAAGAGGTAAACCCAGACGGAGTAGACATAGAGATAACTCTTGGAGAGTTCAGACTCCGTCAGGTAGTCAGTACCACATGCAAGCATGTTACCCTCAGGCACATAGCGGTTCCATCCGAAGAAAGGAGGAAGGCACCAGGCAAGAGAGGCAGCCCAGGTACCAGCAATCCTCATCATAGAACCACCAGATGTGAGAGGCTCAGCAGACACTCCCTTGACGATGACGTTGTATCGGTCAGCAGTGATGAAGACCATGGTCCAGATGGACACGCAGCCGAAGAAGGAACCGAAGAAGGCATAGATCTCACAGAAGAATGCGCCAAGAACCCATGTTCCCCAATAAGCATTGACCAGAAGAGGAGGAGTCATGGTGACCATCATGAAGAAGTCGGAGATGGCCAGGTTGACGACAAGCAGGTTGGCAGGCGTTCGTAGACTCTTGGTATTCATGAATACCCAGATGACTACGAAGTTACCAGCTACAGACAATGTTCCCATGACAGTCATCCAGAAGCCGAGAAGACCATACCAGAGAGGATTCATGGGAGGGAATTGATACCAGTGGGAGTGTACCATATGGAGCATGCTCTCTGGCACTGTATCTACCACTGTATAGTTCCCATAAGGATTGGTGGTTGGTAGGACAGTGTCCTGGACTGGACTGTTCCACGTCGACATCTGCAATGAATTTTACATTGTTGATTATATAAACACATAGTGATATGACGCACAAACGCTTATATATGTACATCTATAGAATAGAAAAACAGCCATTCCAGAAGAAATTACCTTTACGATAAAAGATCTTTCCACCGAAGAAATTTCAGAATCGAACTACTTCGGCGAGAAGCACCTCCTCTCTGGCTGAGTCCCGCAAGGTAACTGGGAGTGCACGTTCGCATGCGCCTCTTATATAGTCATGTGAGGCTTTGCATCTACATTATAAGATTATCGACTTCCTCGTCTTCCAATACATACATACAGACATACATGTCTGTGCATGACTGATTTGTAATACTTCAAGTATATCTTTCCGAAGTTCTGACCCCGTTTCTGTTTCCTATGCTCTGTTATTAAGAATATCGAATGCTGGTAGATGAAAGATTATTATCCAGATGATCTTTGACCCGATACTGGTTAGTATTAATTAAAAAAAAAATATTTAATTATTCAGCCGTCTGTGTTTTCTTTATTCATTCTATGTTAGGTCAAAAATATGTACCTGTATTTTCTTTATCTAACCATGAATTAATTCAATCAACATCCATGTAATTGCATAAAAGGACTTTATAGTTTTATTTTTTTTCAATGTAATTTTTTGTCTCTTGATTAAATATTTTGGTGATTCGGACATTTTTGATAATGTGTTTTCAAAAATACGTATATTTTGAATATATTCAACTGAACTATCTCCTTTTGTTGGTGATTTTATCCTTTCAATCTTATTAATTTCTTGTTTAAGGTCGACCAATGTTTGATTAGTGAACAGAGGTCATATTTGCCAAATGTTACGAATATATTGTCGATTGCGATTTCTCACAGTTTACGGAAAATAAGCGAAAGGGATAAGGATATGATAAGAAATCTGTCCATTTTAGTAGAGTAAATGTATGCTGTTCTACCAATCTGCATTGCAAATAATTATGAAAGAAAAAGAAAGATGTTCAATGTTACTATCATTTTTATTATTATATTATAGTTTCATTGCTTAATAACAACAGATACACACATACATAAACACGTGTTTTGCATGTATGTGTCTATGTAATTTTGTTTGTGATTTTGTGCTCTTTTATTCAACCTTGTTTGTATTTTTTTTTTATAAAAGCATAATTTCACACCATTTTCTTTATATATCTATATATATATCAATATATAAGAACGCACACACACACATATATACATACAAATATATATGCACACATGAATGCACACATAAACAGGCACGCACACACATACACTTTGTATTAATTGTATGTATATCTTGTATATATGTATACATACACATACACACATATATGTATAAATAATGAACACATAAAGACAATCATAACATGCCACACAAAAATAAACACACACACACACACACACAAAAAAAAAAAACAAGCGTACAAATCTATGATAAGTATAATGGCAGAGATGTATATGAACAGAATATGTAAATTTATATTTATGTATATATATATATTTATATATATAACATATATATATGTGGCTATATATTGATACAGGCTTTTCTCTTTCTAAGAAAGAATAGGAATTCACATTGATACGAGGAATAGATTTCAATATCGTCGTATCTGTTTTAAAAGCATTTCATATATGCATTGTATTTACAGTATATATTTTCTGTTTTTTTTTTTATACTTGAAAACGTAGGTTGTAAAATTCCAGGGTCAGATGCTGGGAGTTTTTATTCTAACTTAATAATAAGGGATTTGGAATAAGACTTCCAGTTTAGAAAAAAAACATGATGTTGGTTCCTTAAGCAGACTCGGTCTTCTCAGGGGTCTCAGTTGTAGCAGTGGATCCAGCGTCAGAACCTCCATCTCGGCCTTCAGTAGCACAAGCAAGGCAAGGCAGCTTCTTCTCAAGGGCAGCTCGGTACTTGGGGTGGCTGATGGCGTACACGATGGGGTTGTAGACGGCGTTGGCCTTAGCGAAGACGGAGCCCCAGATGGAGAAAAGAGGAGTGACAATGGGCTTGTTGAACATGCCTCCCCAGTTGATGACAAAGTAGGGGGTCCACGCCACGAACCACAGGGTGACGGTCATGAGAGCAACCTTGCACAGACGGCATTCAGCAGAGGTCTTCTGGGCTTCCTCGCTTCTCAGAGACTTGACTCCCATCTTCTTGGCTTGTTCTCGCATTCCCTTCTCGTGAGCAGCAACAGCCTTGACGATGAAAGTGTAGCTGTAAATGATGTATGCAAGAGGGAAAAGATATACCCATACAGAGTAAACATAGAGATAACTCCTAGAGAGTTCAGTCTCAGTCAGGTAGTCAGTACCACATGCAAGCATGTTACCCTCAGGTACATATCGGTTCCATCCAAAGAAGGGAGGAAGGCACCATGCAAGAGTGAAAGCCCAAGTACCAGCAATCCTCAACATGGCTCCACCAGATGTGAGAGGTTCAGCAGACACTCCCTTGACGATGACGTTGTATCGGTCAGCAGTGATGAAGACCATGGACCAGATGGACACGCAACCGAAGAAAGAACCGAAGAAGGCATAGATCTCACAGAAGAATGCGCCAAGAACCCATGTTCCCCAATAAGCATTGACCAGAAGAGGAGGAGTCATGGTGACCATCATGAAGAAGTCGGAGATAGCCAGGTTGACGACAAGCAGGTTGGCGGGTGTTCGCAGACTCTTGGTATTCATGAATACCCAGATGACTACGAAGTTACCAGCTACAGACAATGTTCCCATGACAGTCATCCAGAAGCCGAGAAGACCATACCAGAGAGGATTCATGGGAGGGAATTGATACCAGTGGGAGTGTACCATATGGAGCATGCTCTCTGGCACTGTATCTACCACTGTATAGTTCCCATAAGGGTTAGTGGTTGGAAGGACAGTGTCCTGGACTGGACTGTTCCACGACGACATCTGCAATTAATTTTACAATGTAGAATATACGTTAAACAATATATGTCGCACACATGCTTATATTATTGAAAACACAGACATACACATAAATGAAGGAGGCATATGCGTATGTGAGATGTATTAATTCAGTGAAGTATTGAAAATTACTATAAGTTTTTTTCTATGCGAAGAAAGGTATTATTGGTATGAATGACCCTGAGTTTGCCAATTCTGACGTGGTCAAGTTTTCACATGAATAATCAGTCAGAAAAAAAAACAAACATATTCCAGAAATTACCTTTACGACAAAAGATCTTTCCACCGAAGAAATTTCAGGATCGAACTACTTCGGCGAGAAGCACCTCCTCTCTGGCTGAGTCCCGCAAGGCAACTGGGAGTGCACGTTCGCATGCGCCTCTTATATAGTCATGTGAGGCTTTGCATCTACATTATAAGATTATCGACTTCCTCGTCTTCCAATACTTACATACATACATACATGGCATGACTGATCTGTAATACTTCAAATATATCTTCCCAAAGTTCTGATTTTTTTCCTATGTTAAGTTATTAAAAATACCGAATGCTGGTAGATTATTTAGATTATTTATTTATTTATTTATCTATTTAGTAGGTTATTTAGATGACCTTTGACCCGACACTAGGTAGTATCAATCGAAACCTTATTCAAATATTCAAGTATCTGTGTTTTCTTTATTAATTCTCCTTAAGCTCAAGAATACGTACCTGTATTTTTTATTATCTCACCATAAATAAATTAAATTAACATATAATTGCATAAAAAGACTACATACTTTTATAAGAAAGAAATGTAATTTTTGGTCCCTTGATCAAATCTTTTGATATGCAAGTCACCCATTAATCTATTTTGACGGGAGATCAGGGAATATCATCTAAGTACAATCAATATAACGATTTGTTTAATAAATGTTATTATCCCTAAAGGTTCATAAGCTTAAAGGTATTGTCTGTCTATAATTTTATGTATCCAAATTTCTAGTAATAGTTAAAACATATGAACAACAGACAACATAAAGATATATCAAAAAGATGATTCGGACATCTTTGATAATGTAAGGGTTTTCAAAATGTACATATTTTGAATTTATCAACTGAACTATCTCCGTTTGTTGATAATTGCATTCTTTCAATTCTATTAATTTCATGCTTGATTTAAGGACGACCAGTATTTCATTGTTGAACAGGTCATATTTGTCAAATGTTATGAATATATTCATCAACTGCGATTCCTCCCAGTTTACGGAAAGTAAGCGAAGGAGATATGATAACGATAGAAAAATATTTCCATTATAGTAAAAGGCGTATGTTTTACCAACTGCACTGCATATAAATCTAGAAGAAAAAGAAAAATGTTTCACTATTATTATTTTCACTATTTTACTTCCATGGCTTAGTAATGACAGATACACACATACGCACGTGTTTTGTATGTATGTGTAATTTTATTTGTGATTTTGTGCTCTTTTATTGAATCATATTTTTGTTTGTATATACAGGCAGTATTACACATTATTTATCTCTCTATATATATCTATATATATGAATATATAAGAAGACATCTATATATGCATGCATACATAAACACATTATATATATATATATATATATATATATATATATATATATATATATATATATATATATATATATATATATATATATTATATATATATATATATATATTATATATATATATATATATATATATATATATATATATATATATATATATATATATATATATATGCACACACACACACACACACACACACACACACACACACACACACACACACACACACACACACACACACACACACACACACACACACACACACACTAGACAAATAACATATTACACACAAAGGAACACATGCATACATACATATATATCTATTCAAGTATATACAGATGTAATGGCAAGAATGTATATGGGTAGAATATGTATATGTATATTTATGTATATATATTTATATATGTGATAATAAACACGTTCATGTGTTTTTATTTCTATGCATGTTTTTGTCATTATATTTCTTTTTTCTAATGAGAATGATATCTATTTGAATATCTGTGAATATATTTCAATATTTTTTTCATATCTGTCGTAAAATAATTTCTTACATACGTTGTATCTACAGTACACACACACACACACACACACACACACACACACACACACACACGCACATATATATATATATATATATATATATATATATATATATATATATATATATATATATATATATATATATATATATACTTGAAAAAGTAGGCTATTGTTAAATTCGGGGTTAGATGCTGGGAGTTTTTATTTCAAGTCATTAATAAGGGATTCGGACCAGGATTTTCATTTAAGAAAAATATGGTGTTGGTTCCCTAGGCAGACTCGGTCTTCTCAGGGGTCTCAGTAGTAGCAGTGGATCTAGCGTCAGAACCTCCATCTCTGCCTTCAGTAGCACAAGCAAGGCAAGGCAGCTTCTTCTCAAGGGCAGCTCGGTACTTGGGGTGGCTGATGGCGTACACGATGGGGTTGTAGACGGCGTTGGCCTTGGCGAAGACGGAGCCCCAGATGGAGAAAAGAGGAGTGACAATAGGCTTGTTGAACATGCCTCCCCAGTTGATGACGAAGTAGGGGGTCCACGCCACGAACCACAGGGTGACGGTCATGAGAGCAACCTTGCACAGACGGCATTCAGCAGAGGTCTTCTGGGCTTCCTCGCTTCTCAGAGACTTGACTCCCATCTTCTTGGCTTGTTCTCGCATTCCCTTCTCGTGAGCAGCAACAGCCTTGACGATGAAAGTGTAGCTGTAAATGATGTATGCAAGAGGGAAAAGATATACCCATACAGAGTAAACATAGAGATAACTCCTAGAGAGTTCAGTCTCAGTCAGGTAGTCAGTACCACATGCAAGCATGTTACCCTCAGGTACATATCGGTTCCATCCAAAGAAGGGAGGAAGGCACCATGCAAGAGTGAAAGCCCAAGTACCAGCAATCCTCAACATGGCTCCACCAGATGTGAGAGGTTCAGCAGACACTCCCTTGACGATGACGTTGTATCGGTCAGCAGTGATGAAGACCATGGACCAGATGGACACGCAACCGAAGAAAGAACCGAAGAAGGCATAGATCTCACAGAAGAATGCTCCGAGAACCCACGTTCCCCAATAAGCATTGACCAGAAGAGGAGGAGTCATGGTGACCATCATGAAGAAGTCGGAGATGGCCAAGTTGACGACAAGCAGGTTGGCAGGTGTTCGCAGACTCTTGGTATTCATGAATACCCAGATGACTACGAAGTTACCAGCTACAGACAATGTTCCCATGACAGTCATCCAGAAGCCGAGAAGACCATACCAGAGAGGATTCATGGGAGGGAATTGATACCAGTGGGAGTGTACCATATGGAGCATGCTCTCTGGCACTGTATCTACCACTGTATAGTTCCCATAAGGGTTAGTGGTTGGAAGGACAGTGTCCTGGACTGGACTGTTCCACGACGACATCTGCAATTAATTTTACAATGTAGAATATACGTTAAGCATTATATGTCGCACACATGCTTAATTATTGAAAACACAGACATACACATAAATGAAGGAGGCATATGCGTATGCGAGATGTATTAATTCAGTGAAGTATTGAAAATTACTATACGTTTTTTTCTATGCGAAGAAAGGTATTATTGGTATGAATGACCCTGAGTTTTTCAATTGTGACGTGGTCAAGTTTTCACATGAATAATCAGTCAGAAAAAACAAACAAACAAACATATTCCAGAAATTACCTTTACGACAAAAGATCTTTCCACCGAAGAAATTTCAGAATCGAACTACTTCGGCGAGAAGCACCTCCTCTCTGGCTGAGTCCCGCAAGGCAACTGGGAGTGCACGTTCGCATGCGCCTCTTATATAGTCATGTGAGGCTTTGCATCTACATTATAAGATTATCGACTTCCTCGTCTTCCAATACTTACATACATACATACATGTGCATGACTGATCTGTAATACTTCAAATATATCTTTCCAAAGTTCTGATTTTTTCCCTATGTTAAGTTATTAAAAATGCCGAATGCTGGTAGATGAAAGGTTATTTAGATGACCTTTGACCCGACACTAGTTACTATTAATCGAAACCTTATTAAGATATTCAAGCATCTCTGTTTTCTTTATTAATTCTCCGTAAGCTCAAGAATACGTACCTGTATTTTTTATTATCTCACCATGAATAAATTAAATTAACATACATATAATTGCATAAAAATACATACTTTTATAAGAAAAAAATGTAATTTTTGGTCCCTTGATCAAATCTGTTGATATGCAAGTCACCCATTAATCTATTTTGACGGGAGATCAGTGAATATCATCTAAGTACAATCAATATAACGATTTGTTTAATAAATGTTATTATCCCTAAAGGTTCATAAGCTTATAGGTATTGTCTGTCTATAATTTTATGTATCCAGATTTCTAGTAATAGTTAAAACATATGAACAACAGACAACATAAAGATATATCAAAAAGATGATTCGGACAACTTTGATAATGTAAGGGTTTTCAAAATGTACATATTTTGAATTTATCAACTGAACTATCTCCGTTTGTTGATAATTGCATTCTTTCAATTCTATTAATTCCATGCTTGATTTAAGGACGACCAGTATCTCATTGTTGAACAGGTCATATTTGTCAAATGTTATGAATATATTCATCAACTGCGATTCCTCCCAGTTTATGGAAAGTAAGCGAAGGAGTTATGATAACGATAGAAAAATATTTCCATTATAGTAAAAGGTGTATGTTTTACCAACTGCACAGCATATAAATCTAGAAGAAAAAGAAAAATGTTTCACTATTATCATTTTCACTATTTTACTTCCATGGCTTAGTAATGACAGATACGCACATACACACGTGTTTTGTATGTGTGTAATTTTATTTGTGATTTTGTGCTCTTTTATTGAATCATTTTTTTGTTTGTATATACAGGCAGTATTACACACTATTTATCTCTCTATATATATCTATATATATGAATATATAAGAAGACATCTATATATATGTATGTATACATAAACACATTATATATATATATATATATATATATATATATATATATATATATATATATATATATATATATATATATATATATTATATAAATATTATATATATGATATATGATATAATAATATATATAGATATAATACATGTATAATATATATATATATATATATATATATATATATATATATATATATATATATATATATATATATATATATATATATATATATGCACATACACAAACACACACAAACACACACACACACACACACACACACACACACACACACACACACACACGCACAAACACACTAGACAAATAACATATTACACACAAAGGAACACATGCATACATACATATAAATCTATTCAAGTATATACAGATGTAATGGCAAGAATGTATATGGGTAGAATATGTATATGTATATTTATGTATATATATTTATATATGTGATAATAAACACGTTCATGTGTTTTTATTTCTTAGCATGTTTTTGTCATTATATTTCTTTTTTCTAATGAGAATGATATCTATTTGAATATATATGAATATATTTCAATATTGTTTTTTTCGTATCTGTCGTAAAATAATTTCTTACATCCGTTGAACCTACGGTATATATATATATATATATATATATATATATATATATATATATATATATATATATGCTTACTTGAAAAATTAGGCTATTGTTAAATTCGGGGTTACATGCTGGGAGTTTTTATTTTAAGTCATTAATAAGGGATTCGGACCAGGACTTTCATTTAAGAAAAATATGGTGTTGGTTCCTTAGGCAGACTCGGATTTCTCAGGGGTCTCAGTAGTAGCAGTGGATCCAGCGTCAGAACCTCCATCTCTGCCTTCAGTAGCACAAGCAAGGCAAGGCAGCTTCTTCTCAAGGGCAGCGCGGTACTTGGGGTGGCTGATAGCGTACACGATGGGGTTGTAGACGGCGTTGGCCTTAGCGAAGACGGAGCCCCAGATGGAGAACAGAGGAGTGACAATGGGCTTGTTGAACATGCCTCCCCAGTTGATGACGAAGTAAGGGGTCCACGCCACGAACCACAGGGTGACGGTCATGAGAGCAACCTTGCACAGACGGCACTCAGCAGAGGTCTTCTGGGCTTCCTCGCTTCTCAGAGACTTGACTCCCATCTTCTTGGCTTGTTCTCGCATTCCCTTCTCGTGAGCAGCAACAGCCTTGACGATGAAAGTGTAGCTGTAAATGATGTAGGCAAGAGGGAAAAGATATACCCATACAGAGTAGACGTACAGATAGCTCCTGGAGAGTTCAGTCTCAGTCAGGTAGTCGGTACCACAGGCAAGCATGTTACCCTCAGGTACATATCGGTTCCATCCGAAGAAGGGAGGAAGGCACCATGCAAGAGTGAAAAGCCAAGTGCCAGCAATCCTCAACATGGCTCCACCAGATGTGAGAGGTTCAGCAGACACTCCCTTGACGATGACGTTGTATCGGTCAGCAGTGATGAAGACCATGGACCAGATGGACACGCAACCGAAGAAAGAACCGAAGAAGGCATAGATCTCACAGAAGAATGCTCCGAGAACCCACGTTCCCCAATAAGCATTGACCAGAAGAGGAGGAGTCATGGTGACCATCATGAAGAAGTCGGAGATGGCCAGGTTGACGACAAGCAGGTTGGCGGGTGTTCGCAGACTCTTGGTATTCATGAATACCCAAATGACAACGAAGTTACCAGCTACAGACAATGTTCCCATGACAGTCATCCAGAAGCCGAGAAGACCATACCAGAGAGGATTCATGGGAGGGAATTGATACCAGTGGGAGTGTACCATATGGAGCATGCTCTCTGGCACTGTATCTACCACTGTATAGTTCCCATAAGGATTGGTGGTTGGTAGGACAGTGTCCTGGACTGGACTGTTCCACGACGACATCTGCAATGAATTTATGATATAGAGTGTGCACTAAAATGTAGAAATGTGTTTATCCAGACTTTACTGTGCGTGAGTACAGACATATTAGTAAATAGTTAAACAAATGTGTACCTACAAAGACATACAAACATACACGCATTACCTTTACAAGATGTTTTCAACGAAACCGAAGAAATTTCAGTAGTGAACTACTTCGGTGTGTGGCACCCTCTCTGGTTGAGTCCCGCAAGGTAACTGGGGATGCAGGTTTGTATGCAGCTCTTATATAGTCAGCTGAAGCTTTACATTATAAGATTACCGACTTCCTGGTCTTTGAATTGGTATCTGGTAACCTTTAGCCTCGGACATCATACCGTATCTATCTTTTTTCCCATTTACACGTGCATCTGGATATATGAATATGCAGATTTTACGAGGATTAGGAATTTTTATGGTGAAAAACAGCCATACATGGTCGGCTGTGGCTTAAGGGTCATAGTTTCTCAAATTTTATGAACAGTCATACTTTAGAAAATAAATGAATAAACAAGAAATATTTAACTCATCAATGAACCCACAATGTTCAGGCAAACAATACTATCGTAGGCATGAATACTCTAATCATGCTAGTGTTACGGTTATATCTCATATATCAGTATGCATATCTAAAGGTAATTTCTTCATCAAGGTATGCATTGTTATCTTCAAGGTATGCAGTGTTTCAGATATAGTCTAATCTGAGAAAAATACAGAGCGCTATTATAGAGTTTAGCTTTCCTTAACTTCAAACAAGAATGGCAGTGACAAATCATATACATGTAGATGATTGTGTAGCCTTTTACACCAGGAAATATATGGCCTAGAATGCCCTCCTTACTCAAAATATGAGGTTAAGTCAGGATAAAGTTCAAGGATAACTAGTATCTCTCTCATTGCAGTCTGGAACAAGCTTTATCACTGTTTTAAGATAATTCAAGCAAATTTGAGGTCGTGTAACACAATTATTATATATATATTTCTAAAGATTTTTTTCGCTCTCTATGCGCACATACATGTGGATATGGAAGAAAAACCCACAATGCACAAACTAGATTTATTGAGGAAAGTGAGACAATAGTTTCGGAATCGAGGACGATTCCGAAACTGTTGTCTCACTTTCCTCAATAAATCTAGTTTGTGCATTGTGGGTTTTTCTTCCATATTATCAACATGGTATTGTGTTTTTCATTGCACATATAGATATGTTCATGTATATGGTATATACACATATTAATATACTGTATATATACATGTGTATTTATATACATAAAAACAAATACACATATACATGTATATGTTTACAGAGACAGACAGACACACACACGCGCGCACACACACACACACATGTCTTTGTTTTTGTCGGTTTTTTAAATATACACGTATATATGTATGCATACAAATATATATATATATATATATATATATATATATATATATATATATATATATATCTGTGCACATATACGTGCATATATATATATATATATATATATATATATATATATATATATATATATATATATATATATATATGTAAAGACATGTATATATAGATATATACATATATATGCATATATATACATACATACATAAACACACACATACACACATATTTTTTGGCCCATTAACCAAGACTGCAGAAAGTATTTTTGATTACATGGTTGTATTTTTCTTCATCTAATAGTCAGTGTGCCAATCCTGCCTCATTTTATTCGTTCATCATCAACTTTCTGTTAATCAGTTTTATATAATGTATTAAATCTATTATTGAAACGTAGAAACTTTGTTACTTGCGTGTTATTGATACTATAATGACAAATGGGTTACAAAGAGAGTCCTCAATAGGTCACAGTTTGTTCGTTCAGTATTGTACCTACTTAGCATCCTACCTCCACTAGCTCCTTGCAGATGACGGGAATTGATGAAAGCATGAGTATTCATACCCCGGATCTGGCAAACTTTTGTGCGTTTTCAATACATATAAAATATTAAAAATAAAACATATATGTCATACTGGCTTCAATGAGGTAGAGGTACAGTAAATTAAAATCATATGGTCAATGCTGGGAGTTTTTATTATATCTACAAGGGATTTTCGACATGGGATGCCATTTTCATTGGATCTTACAATAGATATTCCAATAACGAGTTTCTTTTTTAGGCAGACTCGGCCTTCTCAGTGCTCTGGGCAGTGGCAGTGGATCCAGCATCAGAGGCACCACCGTCTCTACCCTCAGTGTTGCAGGCAAGGCAAGGCAGCTTCTTCTCGAGGGCAGCTCGGTACTTAGGATGGCTGATGGCGTACACAATGGGGTTGTAGACGGCGTTGGCCTTGGCGAAGACGGAGCCCCAGATGGAGAAAAGAGGAGTGACAATGGGCTTGTTGAACATGCCTCCCCAGTTGATGACGAAGTAGGGGGTCCATGCCACGAACCACAGGGTGACGGTCATGAGAGCAACCTTGCACAGACGGCATTCAGCAGAGGTCTTCTGGGCTTCCTCGCTTCTCAGAGACTTGACTCCCATCTTCTTAGCTTGTTCTCGCATTCCCTTCTCGTGAGCAGCAACAGCCTTAACGATGAAGGTGTAGCTGTAGATGATGTAGGCAAGAGGGAAAAGATATACCCACACTGAGTAGATGTAGAGATAACTCCTAGAGAGTTCAGTCTCCGTCAGGTAGTCAGTACCACATGCAAGCATGTTACCCTCAGGTACATATCGGTTCCATCCGAAGAAGGGAGGAAGGCACCAAGCAAGAGTGAAAAGCCAAGTGCCAGCAATCCTCAACATGGCTCCACCAGATGTGAGAGGTTCAGCAGACACTCCCTTGACGATGACGTTGTATCGGTCAGCAGTGATGAAGACCATGGACCAGATGGACACGCAGCCGAAGAAGGAACCGAAGAAGGCATAGATCTCACAGAAGAATGCTCCGAGAACCCATGTTCCCCAGTAAGCGTTGACCAGAAGAGGAGGAGTCATGGTAAGCATCATGAAGAAGTCGGAGATGGCCAAGTTGACGACTAAAAGATTGGCAGGTGATCTTAGAGCTTTAGTTGTCATGAATACCCAAATGACGACGAAGTTGCCTGCCAGGGATAGCGATCCCATAACAACCATCCAAAAGCCGAGAAGTCCATACCAGAGAGGATTCATGGGAGGGAACTGATACCAGTGAGAGTGTACCATATGGAGCATGCCCTCTGGTACTGTATCTACCACTGTATAGT
>NC_091568.1:5309124-5324124 GCF_042767895.1 Penaeus vannamei
CAGCAGAAGTCTTCTGGGCTTCTTCGCTTCTCAGAGACTTGACTCCCATCTTCTTGGCTTGTTCTCGCATTCCCTTCTCGTGAGCAGCAACAGCCTTAACGATGAAGGTGTAACTGTAGATGATGTAGGCAAGAGGGAAAAGATATACCCACACTGAATAGATGTAGAGATAACTCCTAGAGAGTTCAGTCTCAGTCAGGTAGTCAGTACCACATGCAAGCATGTTACCCTCAGGCACATATCGGTTCCATCCGAAGAAGGGAGGAAGGCACCAGGCAAGAGTGAAAAGCCAAGTGCCAGCAATCCTCAACATGGCTCCACCAGATGTGAGTGGCTCAGCAGACACTCCCTTAACGATGACGTTGTATCGGTCAGCAGTGATGAAGACCATGGACCAGATGGACACGCAGCCGAAGAAGGAACCCAGGAAGCCGTAGATCTCACAGAAGAATCCTCCGAGAATCCATGTTCCCCAGTAAGCGTTGATCAGAAGAGGAGGAGTCATAGTAAGCATCATGAAGAAGTCGGAGATGGCCAAGTTGACGACCAGGAGATTGGCTGGTGATCGTAGAGCCTTGGTATTCATGAATACCCAGATGACAACAAAGTTACCAGCTAGGGAAAGAGATCCCATGATAACCATCCAAAAGCCAAGAAGGCCATACCAGAGGGGATTCATGGGAGGGAACTGATACCAGTGGGAATGCACCATGTGGAGCATACTTTCTGGCACTGTGTCTACCACTGTATAGTTTCCATAAGGGTTGGTGGATGGAAGGACAGTGTCCTGAGGTGGCTGGTTCCAAGACATCTGCAATTGATTTCACATTTCAGAATCAGTACATTATACATAACTTGGAAAATAAATGATGCACACAGACTCATAAATAAATGAAAAACAAAAGGGACGCATATATAAGCATATACAAACATTACTGATTGCATATGTTTATCCATGCCTAAGTATTTCTATCTATCTATCAGGTTATAGACACAGACGAATATATATATATATATATATATATATATATATATATATATATATATATATATATATATATATATATATATATATATATATATATATATATATATATATATATATATATATAAATGTATGTATGTATGTATGTATATACATACATTCACACGCGTATATGTATATCGTACACTAAAGTATACATACACATGTGTGTGTGTATATATAGTTCAGATTTATTTGCTTGTGATATATCATGAAAAGTAACAAGAAATATTGAATATTTTTCCAGAAATATTGTTTTATGAAACAATGAGACTTGATTTTTTTTCCTCAATGATATTCATTGAAAATCTTACCTTTGCGATGAAAGATCTTCTCTCGACCCGAAGAAATTTCAGTGAAGAACTACTTCGGTGCGAGACACCCCTGCCTGAGTTCCTGCAAGAAACTGAGGACCTGTGCATGGATTCAGGGCTTATATAGCTGGCTAAAACCCACATTACAAGATTACCGTCTTACTTTTCCAAATGGCCATATATGCTGGAAGATATCCGCATATGTGACTTCGCAGAATTGACTACAAAATCAGTAAATAAGTGCTTATGAACCATTGTATGCCAAGCCTTACAAACAACCACAGCTTTCCTCCCCCTCACTACTATTACTTTAAGGAAATGATACATAATTTGACTGACAATAATTAAGTCCATGTGTGAGTATATAAATGGAAATAAACTTTCTGACATTTCCCGACGAATGGCTATCTAATAAAAATAAGAAAAACATCACTGACACCAAAGGTCGCGTGCATACCCCATTAAAAACAGCTAACATATTAATGCTAGAGAAAGAGAGAGAGAGAGAGAGAGAGTGAGTGAGAAAGAGAGAGAGAGAGAGATACTAAAAGATTCTCCTGGTGGAGGGTACTCATATCAAACCAGTTGTGCCAGATTATGGGAAAGGCAGAAGAAAAAGCTCCTTTGATGCATGTAATATCTCTTATTTATATCATTATCACCACCGCCGTCATCATCATTATCTTTAATTTTGTTATTTCCTCCTTTCTAAGATATTACTCCATGCGACCAGTTTGTACAATAACAACTGAAATTCTAACCATATTGATCTCTCGAGGACATTGCAACTGCACACCTAGTCACAGGAAGGCATAAATGACGCTTCCTCGTCTTCCGCAGCAGATTAATTGGCAGTAAAAAAAAAAATAATAATAAAAAAAATCACCCTCTTCTTTCATCTTATTCGATTCTCTCTCTATTTTTTTTTCTTTTTTTAAAATTATATTTGTGTTTGGTTATGATTTGTTATTTTAATATGTATATATATATACAAATATAAATGTGTTTACATTTGTGTATAACAAAACACACAAGTGTATATAGACACACATATTTGTATTGATATGTATATATATACATGTATATGCATATACATACATACATACATACACACACACACACACACACACACACACACACACACACACACACACACACACATATATATATATATATATATATATATATATATATATATATATATATATACCCGCACACAAATATACATATATTATGTATGCATATATGTGCATGTATGTATATAAACATATATGTATACATCCATGTATATATGTACACACACACACACACACACACACACACACACACACACACATATATATATATATATATATATATATATATATATATATATATATATATATATATATAATTGCGTGCGTATGTGTGTACACATACATATTTTATTCGTCTCAGTAGGAAATGCACCTCAATAAATGGAATATGTATGTGCTATACACAGCGATTTTATATAAGATAAAATGTAGTTATTTATTGGGCCTCATTTTCTCACTAAATGTGTTATAAGCTCTACAACTAACAGCTCCTAACTGATAGCCATTACAGGCACACTAGCCACTTTTGTGACAGTGCATAAAACAATGGAAGTAATATATATCCTATGGGTCTAAAAGAGGTAGGGTAGAATTACAGTAAAAGTCAATATATACGATGCTGGGAATGTTTATTCTAACAGGGGTTAAGAGGAGAAAACTTTGAATGTATCATATCATCGGAATATCCAAAAAAGTTTTTTTTTTTTTAGGCAGACTCAGCCTTCTCAGTGCTCTGAGCAGTGGCAGTGGATCCAGCATCAGAGCCACCACCGTCTCTACCCTCAGTGTTGCAGGCAAGGCAAGGCAGCTTCTTCTCAAGGGCAGCTCGGTACTTAGGATGGCTGATGGCGTATACGATGGGGTTGTAGACGGCGTTGGCCTTGGCGAAGACGGAGCCCCAGATGGAGAAAAGAGGTGTAACCATGGGCCTATTGAACATTCCTCCCCAGTTGATGATGAAATAAGGGGTCCATGCCACGAACCACAGGGTGACAGTCATGAGAGCAACCTTGCACAGACGGCACTCAGCAGAGGTCTTCTGGGCTTCCTCGCTTCTCAGAGACTTGACTCCCATCTTCTTAGCTTGTTCTCGCATTCCCTTCTCGTGAGCAGCAACAGCCTTGACGATGAAGGTGTAGCTGTAGATGATGTAGGCAAGAGGGAAAAGATATACCCACACTGAGTAGATGTAGAGATAACTCCTAGAGAGTTCAGTTTCAGTCAGGTAATCAGTACCACATGCAAGCATGTTACCCTCAGGTACATATCGATTCCATCCGAAGAAGGGAGGAAGGCACCAGGCAAGAGTGAAAAGCCAAGTGCCAGCAATCCTCAACATGGCTCCACCAGATGTGAGAGGTTCAGCAGACACTCCCTTGACGATGACGTTGTATCGGTCAGCAGTAATGAAGACCATGGACCAGATGGACACGCAGCCGAAGAAGGAACCCAGGAAGCCGTAGATCTCACAGAAGAATCCTCCGAGAATCCATGTTCCCCAGTAAGCGTTGATCAGAAGAGGAGGAGTCATAGTAAGCATCATGAAGAAGTCGGAGATGGCCAAGTTGACGACCAAGAGATTGGCTGGTGATCGTAGAGCCTTGGTATTCATGAATACCCAGATGACAACAAAGTTACCAGCCAGGGAAAGAGATCCCATGATAACCATCCAAAAGCCAAGAAGCCCATACCAGAGGGGATTCATGGGAGGGAACTGATACCAGTGGGAATGCACCATGTGGAGCATACTTTCTGGCACTGTGTCTACCACTGTATAGTTCCCATAAGGGTTGGTGGATGGAAGGACAGTGTCCTGAGGTGGCTGGTTCCAAGACATCTGCAATTGATTTCACATTTCAGAATCAGTACATTATACATAACTTGGGAAATAAATGATGCACACACACTCATAAATAAATGAAAAACAAAAGGGACGCAGATATAAACATATACAAACATTGCTGATTGCATATGTTTATCCATGCCTAAGTATTTCTATCTAACTATCAGGTTGTAGACACAGACGAATATATATATATATATATATATATATATATATATATATATATATATATATATACATATATATGTATGTATGTATGTATATACATACATTCACACGCGTATATGTATATCGTACACTAAAGTACACATACACATGTGTGTGTGTGTATATATAGTTCAGATTTATTTGCTTGTGATATATCATGAAAAGTAACAAGAAATATTGAATATTTTTCCAGAAATATTGTTTTATGAAACAATGAGACTGTTGATTTTTTTCCTAAATGATATTCATTGAAAATCTTACCTTTGCGATGAAAGATCTTCTCTTGACCCGAAGAAATTTCTGTGAAGAACTACTTCGGTGCGAGACACCCCTGCCTGAGTTCCTGCAAGAAACTGAGGACCTGTGCATGGATTCAGGGCTTATATAGCTGGCTAAAACCCACATTACAAGATTACCGTCTTACTTTTCCAAATGGCCATATATGCTGGAAGATATCCGCATATGTGACTTCGCAGAATTGACTACAAAATCAGTAAATAAGTGCTTATGAACCATTGTATGCCAAGCCTTACAAACAACCACTGCTTCACTTCCCCTAACTACTATTAATTTAAGGAAATAATATATAATTTGATTGACAATAATTAAGTCCATGCGTGAGTATATAAATGGAAATAAACCTTCTGACATTTCCCGACGAATGGCTATCTAATAAAAATAAGAAAAACATCACTGACACCAAAGGTCGAGTGCATACCCCATTAAAAACAGCTAACATATTAATGCTAGAGAAAGAGAGAGAGAGAAAGAGAGAGAGAGAGAGAGAGAGTGAGTGAGAAAGAGAGAGAGAGAGAGATACTAAAAGATTCTCCTGGTGGAGGGTACTCATATCAAACCAGTTGTGCCAGATTATGGGAAAGACAGGAGAAAAAGCTCCTTTGATGCATGTAATAACTCTTATTAATATCATTATCACCACCGCCGTCATCATTATTATCTTTAATTTTGTTATTTCCTCCTTTCTAAGATATTACTCCATGCGACCAGTTTGTACAATAACAACTGAAATTCTAACCATATTGATCTCTCGAGGACATTGCAACTGCACACCTGGTCACGGGAAAGCATAAATGACGCTTCCACGTCTTCCGCAGCTGATGAATTGGCATTAAAAAAAAAAAAAAAAAATCACCCTCTTCTCTCATCTTATTTGATTCTCTTGAACTTTTTATTATTATTATTATTATTATTATTATATTTGTGTTTGGTTATGGTTTGTTATTTTAATATGTATATATATATAAATATAAATGTGTTTACATTTGTGTATAACAAAACACACAAGTGTATATAAACACACATATATGTATTAATATGTATATATATACATGTATATACATATACATATACATATACATATATATATATATATATATATATATATATATATATATATATATATATATATATATATATACCCGCACACAAATATACATATATTATGTATGCATATATGTGCATGTATGTATATAAACATATATGTATACATAAATGTATATATGTATACACACATACACACATACACACACACACACACACACACGCACACACACACACACACACACACACACACACACACACACACACACACACACACACATATATATATATATATATATATATATATATATATATATAATTGCGTGTGTATGTGTGTACACATACATATTTTATTCGTCTCAGTAGGAAATGCATGTCAATAAATGGAATATGTATGTGCTATACACAGCGATTTTATATAAGATAAAATGTAGTTATTTATTGGGCCTCATTTTCTCGCTAAATGTGTTATAAGCTCTACAACTAACAGCTCCTAACTGATAGCCATTACAGGCACACTAGCCACTTTTGTGACAGTGCATAAAACAATGGAAGTAATATATATCCTATGGGTCTAAAAGAGGTAGGGTAGAATTACAGTAAAAGTCAATATATACGATGCTGGGAATGTTTATTCTAACAGGGGTTAAGAGGAGAAAACTTTGAATGTATCATATCATCGGAATATCCAAAAAAGTTGTTTTTTTTTTAGGCAGACTCAGCCTTCTCAGTGCTCTGAGCAGTGGCAGTGGATCCAGCATCAGAGGCACCACCGTCTCTACCCTCAGTGTTGCAGGCAAGGCAAGGCAGCTTCTTCTCAAGGGCAGCTCGGTACTTAGGATGGCTGATGGCGTATACGATGGGGTTGTAGACGGCGTTGGCCTTGGCGAAGACGGAGCCCCAGATGGAGAAAAGAGGTGTAACCATGGGCCTATTGAACATTCCTCCCCAGTTGATGATGAAGTAGGGGGTCCATGCCACGAACCACAGGGTGACAGTCATGAGAGCAACCTTGCACAGACGGCACTCAGCAGAGGTCTTCTGGGCTTCCTCGCTTCTCAGAGACTTGACTCCCATCTTCTTGGCTTGTTCTCGCATTCCCTTCTCGTGAGCAGCAACAGCCTTGACGATGAAGGTGTAGCTGTAGATGATGTAGGCAAGAGGGAAAAGATATACCCATACAGAGTAGATGTAGAGATAACTCCTAGAGAGTTCAGTCTCAGTCAGGTAGTCAGTACCACATGCAAGCATGTTACCCTCAGGTACATATCGGTTCCATCCGAAGAAGGGAGGAAGGCACCAGGCAAGAGTGAAAAGCCAAGTGCCAGCAATCCTCAACATGGCTCCACCAGATGTGAGTGGCTCTGCAGACACTCCCTTGACGATGACGTTGTATCGGTCAGCAGTGATGAAGACCATGGACCAGATGGACACGCAGCCGAAGAAGGAACCCAGGAAGCCGTAGATCTCACAGAAGAATCCTCCGAGAATCCATGTTCCCCAGTAAGCGTTGATCAGAAGAGGAGGAGTCATAGTAAGCATCATGAAGAAGTCGGAGATGGCCAAGTTGACGACCAAGAGATTGGCTGGTGATCGTAGAGCCTTGGTATTCATGAATACCCAGATGACAACAAAGTTACCAGCCAGGGAAAGAGATCCCATGATAACCATCCAAAAGCCAAGAAGCCCATACCAGAGGGGATTCATGGGAGGGAACTGATACCAGTGGGAATGCACCATGTGGAGCATACTTTCTGGCACTGTGTCTACCACTGTATAGTTCCCATAAGGGTTGGTGGATGGAAGGACAGTGTCCTGAGGTGGCTGGTTCCAAGACATCTGCAATTGATTTCACATTTCAGAATTAGTACATTATACATAACTTGGGAAATAAATGATGCACACACATGTAATAAATGAACAACAGAATGGACGCATATATATGCATATACAAACATTACTGATTGCATATGTTTATCCATGCCTAAGTATTTCTATCTATCTATTAGGTTATAGACGCAGACGAATATATAAATGTGTATATATATAATATATATATAAATATATATAATATATATATTATATATATATATATATATATATATATATATATATATATATATATATATATATATGTATATACATACATTCACACGCGTATATGCATATCGTACACTAAAGCACACATACACATGTGTGTGTATATATATAGCTCAGATTTATTTGCTTGTGATATATCATGAAAAGTAACAAGAAATATTTAATATTTTCCCAGAAATATTTTTTTTATGAAACGATGAGACTTGATTTTTTTCCTCAATGATATTCATTGAAAATCTTACCTTTGCGATGAAAGATCTTCTTTTGACCCGAAGAAATTTCTGTGAAGAACTACTTCGGTACGAGACACCCCTGCCTGAGTTCCTGCAAGAAACTGAGGACCTGTGCATGGATTCAGGGCTTATATAGCTGGCTAAAACCCACATTACAAGATTACCGTCTTACTTTTCCAAATGGCCATATATGTTGGAAGATATCCGAAGCAGCTGTGTTCAAGGCAATATATTATTTCTTAGAACTTGAAGAATTATTTTACCTGATATCTAAATTAATCACTTCATTAGTTCAGTTTTGTTTGGTGGCCGAGCACTGTGATTTGATGGAAATATAATCGTTTGCAATGAAATGAACTCTAGATTATTGGGTTCGTGTTTTATTCTGTTGATATTTCTCTTTTCTTGCTATGTTAAAACATAACGAAATAGTAATGCCTTCCAATATCTTCATTTGGTTACAAACAGTATAAGAACATCTGTGAGTGAGTAAAGAAAATCTTATGGTTACACACCAGGTTCCCAATCCAATATAAACGTTATATTGATAAAGACTAAGAATTCGCAAAATTGACTACAGAATCTGTAAATAAAGGCTTGTGAACCATTGTATGCCAAGCCATACACGGAACCACAACTCCCCTCTCCCTCACTACTATTACTTGAAATGATGCATAATTTGATTGACAATATTTAAGGTAAGTCCATGCGTGAGTCAATCATTGTAAATAGACTCTCCGCTTCCCTAGAAATGGTTATCTTATTAATAAACATAGTATCAGCATTGACGCCAAATGTCGCGTGCACTCCCCATCACAAACAGCCAACATATTAATGCTACAGAGATATAGTTCTCGCATTCAACAACAAGAGATAGATAGATAGATAGATAGATAGATAGATAGAGAGAGAGAGAGAGAGAGAGAGAGAGAGAGAGAGAGAGAGAGAGAGAGAGAGAGAGAGAGAGAGAAATTGAGATATTCTCCTGGTGGAGGGAAATCATATTAAACCAGTTGTGCCAGATTATAGGGGAGGCAGGAGAAAAAGCCCCTTTGATGCATGTAATGTCTTACTGATATCACCATCATCAACACCACCGTCATCATCATCATCATAATTATTACTTTTGGTATTTCCTCCTTTCTAAAATATTACTCCATGCGAATAGCTTGTACAGCAACAAATGAAATTCTAACCATATTGATCTCTCGAGGACATTGTAACTGCACACCTGGTCACGGAAAGGCAGAAGTGACGCTTCCTCGTCTTCCGCAGCATATCAATTGGTATTAAGAAGAAGAAGAAAAAAAAAAAATCACCTTCCTCTTCTCTCTCATCTTTGACTCCGCATTATTCGATGATCTAAGTCCCCTTTTTATTATGCTTATGTATGCTTATGGTTTGTAATTTTAGTTCATATACAAACATACATAATATAAATGCGTGTACATAATTGTATGTGAACGCACACACTTATGTATATATATTTACACATATGTATATAAATATACATATACATACACATATATACATATACACAATCATATTATGTATGCATACAGGCATGCGTATGCATATAAATATATAAATATGTATACATACATATATACACATACACACCTATAATTATATTAAAATAAATACTCACACACACACACACACACACACACACACACGCACACACACACACACACATACACACACACACACACACACACACACACACACACACACACACACACACACACACACACATATATATATATATATATATATATATATATATATATATATACATACACACACATACCCAGAAACGCACACATACATATACACTTATACATTTAATTCATCTCATTAGGAAATGCAGTTTAACAAATGGAATATGAATGTGCTATACAGTTAGCGGTTTTGTATAAGATAAAATGTAGTTATTCATGAGTGTGCCATATCTGCTACGTTTCATGTTATATGAACATTATTTGCAGCCTAAGTCACAAAGTCCTTTTAGAATGCAACTTTTATATGATAGAATTTGGATAAAAAGTAAGTTACTTATTGGGTCTCATTTTCAGCTTAATGTATTATAAGCTCTACTGCTTGCAGCTCCTAACAAATGGACATTACAGGCACACTAACCACTTTTGTGGCAGTCCATAAAACAATGGAAATAATATATATCCTATGGGTCTAAAATAGGTACGGTAGAATTACAGTGAAAATCATATGTTCGTTGCTGGGAATGTTTATTCTAACAGGGGTTTGAAGGAGAAATCCTTTAATGTACCGTTTCATCTGAATACCCAAAAAAGTAGTTTTTAGGCAGACTCAGCCTTCTCGGTGCTCTGAGCAGTAGCAGTGGATCCAGCATCAGAGGCACCACCGTCTCTACCCTCAGTGTTGCAGGCAAGGCAAGGCAGCTTCTTCTCAAGGGCAGCTCGGTACTTAGGATGGCTGATGGCGTACACGATGGGGTTGTAGACGGCGTTGGCCTTGGCGAAGACGGAGCCCCAGATGGAGAAAAGAGGTGTAACCATGGGCCTATTGAACATTCCTCCCCAGTTGATGATGAAGTAGGGGGTCCATGCCACGAACCACAGGGTGACAGTCATGAGAGCAACCTTGCACAGACGGCACTCAGCAGAGGTCTTCTGGGCTTCCTCGCTTCTCAGAGACTTGACTCCCATCTTCTTGGCTTGTTCTCGCATTCCCTTCTCGTGAGCAGCAACAGCCTTGACGATGAAGGTGTAGCTGTAGATGATGTAGGCAAGAGGGAAAAGATATACCCATACAGAGTAGATGTAGAGATAACTCCTAGAGAGTTCAGTCTCAGTCAGGTAGTCAGTACCACATGCAAGCATGTTACCCTCAGGTACATATCGGTTCCATCCGAAGAAGGGAGGAAGGCACCAGGCAAGAGTGAAAAGCCAAGTGCCAGCAATCCTCAACATGGCTCCACCAGATGTGAGTGGCTCTGCAGACACTCCCTTGACGATGACGTTGTATCGGTCGGCAGTAATGAAGACCATGGACCAGATGGACACGCAGCCGAAGAAGGAACCCAGGAAGCCGTAGATCTCACAGAAGAATCCTCCGAGAATCCATGTTCCCCAGTAAGCGTTGATCAGAAGAGGAGGAGTCATAGTAAGCATCATGAAGAAGTCGGAGATGGCCAAGTTGACGACCAGGAGATTGGCTGGTGATCGTAGAGCCTTGGTATTCATGAATACCCAGATGACAACAAAGTTACCAGCCAGGGAAAGAGATCCCATGATAACCATCCAAAAGCCAAGAAGGCCATACCAGAGGGGATTCATGGGAGGGAACTGATACCAGTGGGAATGCACCATATGGAGCATACTTTCTGGCACTGTGTCTACCACTGTATAGTTCCCATAAGGGTTGGTGGATGGAAGGACAGTGTCCTGAGGTGGCTGATTCCAAGACATCTGCAATGTTTGTTTTTTTTTTTTTATTAAAATAATAATTTTGTACATTAATGATCAAAGGTACAAGGTGTAATAGAATATACATTTTATAAATGAAGGAATTGTTAGTATGTATAAGCATATACAGTAAATTATTTATCACAGATTCATAAATGTCTATAAATGAATCTATACGACATAGGTAAGTGTACATATATGCATATATATATCTGCTTGCATGTATTTCTATGTGTAGCGATTTTTCATAGAAATATTAGCGTTTAAGTGTCTTACCTTTGCGGTGAGAGATCTTCCCTTGACCCGAAGAAATTTCAGTGAAGAACTACTTCGGTGCAAGACACCCCTGCCTGAGTTCCTGCCAAGAAACTGGGAACCTGTACACGGATTCGCGTCTTATATAGCCGGCTAAAACCCACATTACAGGATTACCGTCTTACTTTCCCAAAATGACCATTCATGTTTGAAGGTGACTGCCTATGTGACTTCCGGACACATATTTGAGTGCATGTAAACACTTGAGTGTGTGCAGTCCAATTCTTAATACCTGACTAAAAGGGATTGACATCTGTCACATACTGTATAAGGCATACATGTATGTGTTTATTAGTTAATCGATAAAAATAATGTTTTCCGAAATATGTCAATAAACATATGGCTTAGGCTCACACAGACCCGAAAGATCATGTACTCATTAGTGTTATTATAAAGTTTATATATAAACATTCTTATTAACATATATATACATACACATATACGTATGCAGTTTCATATATATATATATATATATATATATATATATATATATATATATATATATATATATATATATATATATATATATATATATATATATATATATATATATATATATATATATATATATATATATATACACACATATGTATATGTATACTCCTGCAGGTATGCATATATACACATTTGTGTGTATATCCATATGTGTACGTGCATGTGCATGTTTATGTATATAAATGCATATGTATGTATACTTATATGTTTACGCATGTATGTATACATATATGTACACATATATGTATACTTATATGTATGTAAATATATCTACACATGCACATGGAGAGCTACATAGCAAATATCGTTAGAAAATCATGCTAAGTATTGTGACAAGCAACGAAACTTTATGAAATGTCATTACTACGAAACTCTTGGTATCCCTGATTTTCCAAGTACTTTTGAGTATGTGTGGCACATCACGATTTAAGAGCTATAAATTCGCAGATAATGTATAATAAGGCACACTACTTTGTCACTAATAAATAAGCTCTCTTAAACATTGTATTTTGAATGTTGGGTCAATCATCATAATACTGGAGGGGGCAAGTATTAGACATTGCCAGACAATTGACATGACAGGTGCTACTCTCACGTATTGTTGCTGTTATATTACCTAATGTATTAATTAAGGTATATTACCGGGTGGCTCCTGCGAAACCCGGACTACCCTTGAAGAGAGGTAGTAAATAAAAAAATATATATATATATAAAATAAATAAATAATAATGATAATAAAATAATAAAAAAATAAGGAATTTAAATACAGGTACTGTATTCAAAATTGATATTTTGTGTTCCCACCCCTGACGCCGAAACAGTTCAAGCGTTGAGGCATAGGGCAGGAATCAGCTTGTGGGTGTCTATAGACTGAGGATGGAAGGCTGCATATTACTTTAATGTCCTCTCCTGTTGCACTGTTTACAGTTGTAGAGATCTTATTTGATTTACGAATATCTCTTACATATATGCAGACCACCTCCACGGCCTGCATCACTTCTGTAAATATGAAACTGCTTGATAGGTTTCACTAACGCACAGGATATCAATATTTCTCTCCTTGATTATTAACTCTACATTGAAAGACTACATTGATGTGATCAATTCTGATAGTTGCTAGTGGTTTGACCGCCGGATTTGCAGCGTCAAACATTATGCACCAGTCAAGAGTGAAAGTCCAAGTGCCAGCAATCCTCATCATAGCACCACCACATGTGGGTGGCTCAGCACACACTCCCTTGACGATAACGTATCGGTTATCAGTAATGAAGACCATGGACCAGATGGACACGCAACCGAAGAAGGAACCCAGGAATCCGTAGATCTCACAGAAGAATCCTCCGAGAATCCATGTTCCCCAGTAAGCGTTGATCAGAAGAGGAGGAGTCATAGTAAGCATCATGAAGAAGTCGGAGATGGCCAAGTTGACGACCAAGAGATTGGCTGGTGATCTTAGAGCCTTGGTATTCATGAAAACCCAGATGACAACACAGTTACCAGCCAGGGAAAGAGATCCCATGATCCCATTTCTACATGCATTTAAAGAAGAGAAAAACAGCTTTTTAAATTCATCAGATCATCCTCATAGTTCTTGTGGGTAATCTTGACATTTTTCATTCATATTTATTAGTAAAAATATTCTCTCTAAAAATCATGACAAGAGAAAAGATTTACATAGTGAAATTTAATGAAAATAAGTTTTTTTTTTTTTTTACTATTATTATTATTTTTTTTTTTTTGCAGGCGTTGTCAGGACCTGTGGGCGGTGGACGCGAACTTTGATACTAAAGGCCTTATCACTGTTGTTATCATTTTTATTACTGTTTTTATTATTATTATCGATTATTATATTTCATGTTATTATCATTATTATTATCATTATTACAGTTTCAATTTCTGTTACCATGATTATCATTTTTAATATCATTATTATTGTTATTATTAATATTACCATTAATATTATTATCATTGTTAGTTTTAGTATCATCGAGATAATTATTATTATTGTTCTTATTATTATCATTCTTATTCTTCTTGATGTTATTGTTATCATTATCATTATTATTATTATCATTATTATTATTATTATCATTATCATTATTATTATTATTATTATTATTATCATTATTTGATTATTGTTATGATTATTATTACGATGATTCTAATCTTTATTATCCTTAATATCATTATTATTATTATTATTTTGATTATTATTATTATTATTATTAATGGCCTCATCATTATAATTATCAACATAATGATGATGATGAAGATGATGATGACGATGATTATCATTATCATTATTATTGCCATTATTGTCATCATCATCACCATCATCATCAATTATTATCATCACCACCACAGACAAGTGTGAGAAGAACTTTGTACTTTAAATTTACACACTATCCTTATCGATGTCATTATGGTTATTATTACCTCATCAATATTATCATTGACATCATCGTAATTATTGTTTTTGTTATTATTACTTTCATTTACATTAGTATTTGTATATGTATTGTTGTTATTAGCAGTATTAATCTTATTCTTATTATCATTCATATCGTTATATATTGTTACTGTTAGTGTAATTATTATTGTTTCAA